>NC_135756.1:37175000-37232500 GCF_041903045.1 Epinephelus lanceolatus | reverse complement strand
TCATGCTGCTCACTCATTTACATGGTCTTCGGGACCTCACACAAATGCACAGTCACGGTTTGTGGGACATCATGCTGTATGCACTAACAACCTCAGTCTTCGGACGTCATGCAAATGCTCTATCATGTTCTGTGGGACCTCATGCTGTATGCACTAACAACCTCAGTCTTCGCACCTCATGCAAATGCTCTATCAGGTTCTGTGGGACCTCATGCTGTATGCTCTGCCTCCCTCAGTCTTCGGGACCTCATGCAAAATGCCCCATCATAGTCAGTGGGACCTCAGCTGTATGCGCTAACACCCCAAGTCTTCGGGACCTCATGCTAATGCCCCATCACGGTCTGTGGGACTTCATGCTGTATGCTCTAACACCCCTGGTCTTTGGGACCTCATGCAAATGCCCCATCATGGTTTTTGGGACCTCATGCTGCATGCACCAACACCAAAGGTCATTGGACCGCCTCTGAATGCTCATCCGCGGTCTGTGGGACCCCATGCAACACTTAATTTTCTTTGGTTGTGCGACCATTAATTTCTGTTTGTCATGCGGACGTAATTTATGTTTGGTCGTCGGACCTTATTTTTAATTTATCCATTTTATTTAAAGGGGCAATAAGCGGAAATTCATCATTTCTAGATTGAAGGAATTAAAAAATCACTATGTGAAGAACTAGGGGTGTAATTTCATCTGGAGTATAGCATGACGCCCACACACACCCTCTCTCTGTGTTGATCTCCAGCCCCTTGTTTACAAGCCGGTCCGGTTGCGCGTTCATGTACGTTCATGTGAATCGCTGCCTCCTCCCTCCTTTCGGAGCCCTTGGCCCTCCCTCCCTATAAAAGGCTACAGCCAGTGAGCAATGGCAGCGCGTATTTTTGAAGTGAAATGGCGGAGAGCGGAATGAAACGTTCACCTCAAGATGATAGGATCCGACATTACCTCTAAAGAAACAGCGGTCGTTGGTGAAGAAGTTGTCGGATAAAGAAAGGGACAGAACCCGGATTAACATTGGCCTTGCATTTCCATGGTAGAGAGCACTGCGAGAGCTAAAGGGGCTACAATTTGACTCGGAGCTAGCTCTTCTTCTCCTGGACAGGTAACGTTAAGTAACAACATGAAGTCAAATCTCTGTTTTAATTAGTGTTACAGTAACGTTAGGCACATGTCGCTATGTTGATTCAATTAAATTTAATGTTACAATCGTAGCATGGGTTAATGTCTGGAGCTTGAGTTATTAGCGGCTCTGTCCTAGCAATGGGCCAGTGTAAGGTGAGTAGCCCGGCAGCCCAGCTAACATTTGCAATTAGCATTGTAAAATGCAGCCAGGCTAAAACATCGCTCTCACTCACGGAAAAGAGTAGAAACGTTAGCGTTAGCTCCCGGTGTTAGCATTAGCCGGGATCCAGCGATGGCTTGAGCCGAGTCGGCTGCCACCAGCTACTGGAGTAACTTACAGCTATGGAACACTTCTACTAGCTCTTCTAGTCACTGAGCCTCGCCTCCATCTCAGCAAATATATTACATTTATTACAGGTACCATCATCATTGAAGTAGGCAGGGGAATAGCTAAACACAGCAGAGGCTGAGAGTCAGTGAAAGACATCGCTAACTGCTAAACTAAGCCAAACTAAGTTGGCTGTTAAGGTTTTATTTCCTCGCCCCTGTAGCGAGTGAATCTGCCTGTAGTGAAACCGGGGCTAACCGGTGCTTCCTCCTCAGGCTCCACTTCACCCAGCTGCCTGACAGATCCGCTGGAGGGAAGCACAGCCAGTTAGCCTCCGCTAGCTTCCCAGCTAGCCCCAGCTCTCCGTTTGAATCCAAAGGGAGATCCGGGGCTAGCTGGGAGCGGCTAGCGCACCATGACGGAGGGACGCACAGCCAGTTAGCCTCCGCTAGCTTCCCAACTAGCCCCGGCTCTCCGTTTGGATCCAACCGGAGAACCGAGCCCTGGTTTGTTATTCAGGTTAAAGTGGGAAGAAGCAGCGGGTTTATTGGGCAGCTGAGTGAAGCTGAATGAAGTGGAGCCTGCGGAGGAAACACTGGGACCGTCTGAATGTCATAGTCAGTGGAGGTGCTGTGGTGCTCGGCTACACAGATAGGTAACGAGGCGAGTGGGGGGTGGGGGTGGAGAGCAGAGGTAGAGGGAGGTGTGGCTCATGACACACTTTGTTTTGGTCTACAGGCAGTGCACAACAGCAAACCTAGCGGTGAAACGATTTCGCTTTTTGCCCCTTTAAGTTGGTCTTCCGACCTTAGTTTTTGTTTGGTCAGTGACCTTTTATTTTGTTGGTCTTCCGACCTTTTATCTTGTTCTACTGATGGTCTTTAGTACCCCAGTTTGTGCACCCAGGTCTACGTGACCTCATGCTCATACACGGTAATTTCTTTTCGGCCGACGGGCCATAATTTCTGTTCGTCAATGATGACTTTAATTTCTTTTTGGTTGCCGCACCTTATTTTACTTTCACCATTTTATTTGAGTTGGTCTTATGATCTTAGTTTTCGTTCAGTCTTATGACCTTTTATTTATGTTTGGTCCTTATTGACCTTTTATTATTTTCTACACATATAGGCCCAGGTCACTAGGATCTCACACCAGTCACGTTAATAGGCCCGTTTCCACCGCAGGAACTTCGGGGTAATTTTACGGGGCCGGGGCTGTTGGTGCATGTCTCCACCGCAGGAACACCCCCGAAGGACAGAGTTCCGGAACTTTTACAGGGGCTAAACAAGTCCCTGCCTCGGAGTAGGTACTCAGAACGGCCCCGAGAAATTCCTGGCTGGGGCTTGGGGATTACTTGGTGCTGATTGGATATACTCAAGGCGGGATGTGACTACTCCAGTTAGCTCAATCATGTTGTAACTAAGACATCCGCTGGAAAAAATATTTTTTTCATGGACCGTGACCGGAGTTATTACAGACACCACTAACGGCTAACGGCATCCCTACGCCCCTACGTCGCCCCGGTCAAAATGGTAGCGCAACGATTACGTCACATACAGAGCGCGGTAACTTTACAGGAACCTTCCTCCTACTCCGCTCTCTCAGTGGAGACACGGCGGTTGAGAGGGCCGAGCGAGAGGACATTCCTGTAGTAGTTCCTGCCCCCCAAATAGTACCAGGAACTTCTTCAGTGGAAACGGGCCTAATCTCAGTTTGGTCATCAGACCCTTAATTTCTGTTGCTGTCACGCTGAAAATCGCTGACTTTAATTTATGTTTGGTCGCCAGACCTTTGCTTTTTTATTTGAATTATATTAAGTTGGTCTTCTGACCTTAATTTCTGTTTGGTCTTATGATCTTTCATTTCCGTTGGTCCTCAATGACCTTTTATTTTGTTCAATATATAGACACCTATGGCCTCCAGAATCATGCTCCTCCCCAGCCTCCCCTCTGCCATATGACCCTTATCCTTTTGCCACAGCCATTTCATCCCTGGCTCCATTTCGGTGGTTAGACCTCATCAAGCATCCCACTGCCACCTTCCCTTTCAATGCTTATCTCACATCTCTCGTTTACTAGATAGCAGCTCCCATTTGTCGTCCCAGTCTCATCCAGACCATACGTTCTCATTAAGGTTAAATTACCCCATTCAGGAATCATGCAGGCTATCCAATCTGCTCATTCACATTTCACTGCCTCCTCGTTTCGGTTTGTTCATGTTTTTTTTTGTATTTTTTTTTTGCAATGCATTCCCTCCTAATTTTTCTTTGCTGTTTTGTTAGAAGCCTGTTGCCTCCTAGTAAGGTAAGGATTGTCTCACGTCAAACGGTTCATTGTCCCTCTCACTCTTTACACTGTTTTGGGGAGGTTCCCTAATTGGCTACGGATTCATCACCCTCCTTATAGCTCACCATCTCAAAGAGGACTAATTGCCAAAGACTTTTCACATTTTCACATTTTCATTCTCATGTGCACTTGTCATTAAAAAATTTCTTTTCCAAAACTAAAAATGAGTCTCTCCTGATTGAAATGAAGCTCAGCGTAAGTTCAATCAGGAAGACCTTCCTGTGCTCATTCATTCACAATTCTCCCTCTCCCACTGCTTCCTCCAATCAGCTGCCTCTGGGCGTTCACTCTGCTAGCTGTCCTATCATAATTAGCCACGACCTCCATCAGCCAATCAGGTTGTCACTATGAGATTTTAAATCTGTTCTCTCCTCTGCCGCTTTCAGCCATCATTCTAGGCAGAATCGCCGCCCCTCCTCCACCCCATTCACCTCCAGCCGTCGTATACAAGGTCAAAGACAAGCCTGAAGACTCATACCTCTACTCATCCGGATCATCAGCACCCATCCATCTAATCCTCATCTCTTCTTCACTTCCTCTACCACCACCAGCGTCTAGACCCCGGGGGGGCTACGGATTCATCACCCTCCTTATAGCTCACCATCTCGAAGGGGTCTAATCGCCAATGACTTTTCACATTTTCATTCTCATGTGCACTTGTCATTTTCTTTTCCAAAACTAAAAATGAGTCTCTCCTGATTGAAATATATAGTTATAAAAATATGTACAATATAGCAGACATTCATGGTTCTTCATGCAGCTCCCAAACAACAACCTTCGGATTTGTACAGTCCAGTTAATATCTTTGTCTGCCACTTTCAACTGCATCTCACTCATCTCTCCATTTCACTTGAGCAAACTCTACCTGATGAATAACACTGTCAGATGTGGCTGAAAGTCCTTTTCATAACATTCATATTTTCTTATTGCGTGTCTTCTGGACTTGAGCTTTAAGAGATGGTTGACCTTCTCATTACTGCAGCACAAACCTGAGCTACAGTACATGCTTTCAGCTGCATTACCACACAGTGAAAATGTAGTGTAGATAAATGAATGAAAATTAATGGTGTCATTTTCACCTCGTACTGTACACAAGTACACAAGCTTTAAAATTTATTGGAATTAATAATGAATATGCTGCAGTGTATAACATCTGTGTTGTACATGGCCAGCAGTAAGGTAATCAAGGAGGAGCAGGGGGTTTTGGGGGAAGGTGTATGACCAACTAAGAGGGAGAATGGCCAGTAGTTTCTAAGCAGCACAAGGTGAGGTGAGCTGAGTCAAAATTCTGTTCAGGTCTCAGGTCTGTATGTCTGATACACAAGAGAATGCAGATTGGGTATTAGGAAAGGTAGCAGCAACAAAAGCTGTGTAACTGGTAAAAATGTTCATATATATAAATTCACGGGTACAGGCACGGATAAAAATAAACTACACATGGGTGGCCAGCGGGTGAAAACAATGGACGGGTTGCGGGACTTTGATTAATGGGTGTGGGTGGGTGTGGCTTTGACTTAGATATAATGACGGGTAGGGGTGTAACGGTACACAGAAATCTCAGTTCGGTACGTACCTCGGTACACAAGTCACGGTTCGTTTTTTTCGGTACAGTAATGAAAAAAATAGACAACTATTAAATATCTTTTACTTATTGGTGACCTTATTAAAAAATACCACCACAGCAGTTAACTCTTTTTACACAATTTTTGAATGAAACAAATATATATAAAATCCTGCTTTTTCACATTGAATGAAAATAGAAATATAAAAGTGAAAAATAAAATCCTGCTGTTTTTTTAACACATTTTTTGAATGAAAAATATAAATATACATTTCTGCTTTAACAGTTTTACTCAGTTAAAACAAAAAGTATAGTGCAGGTGGTCAGCTTTAAAGCCTGCTCAGATTCAGTTTTACTAGGAACTTACTTAGCTTTCCCACTTTGTTAAAGCAGTAAAAAAAACATGCTTATATCTAAAGTGCAGCTTAAACAATTTTACTCATCTCCAATGGCGTTGGTTATTTCTTTAGCGCGATGGTCAGGGAAATGCTTTTAAACGACGACGATATCGTAGTTTGCACCAGATTGCTTTTTCTAGTCATGCCGGTTAACGTTCAAACTCAGGTGGTGTCGCTTTAGATGCGTTAGCATGTTAGATGTGTTTCCAAGTACATACCCGACCGCTGTTCTGCAGTGTCGGCACACTGCTTTTGTCTTGTCAGCTTGTTTATTTCCATCTTCGTATTTTACCCTGAAACCAATGTGTTCCCAAACGGAGGACTTAAGGTTTGCGGGTGGATCTTCAGGTTCGTCAGGCTCACTTGCCATGTTGTCAAAATGCGAGAATGCGCTGCACAAAGTGAAAGCTCAATTATGTCCGTCGGGGAACTAGATATTTTAAATGGTTCGGCTCGCAAAAACGGAATTAAAATAAAACAAAATAAAATAAAATAATATCCTGCGCCCAATAATTCGGTACAGGGTCATGCCGAACCGAAAGTCGCGTACCGAACGGTTCGACACAAATACATGTACCGTTACGGCCCTAATGACGGGTAATGGGTCAGTTCTGGTACAGAGCTTTACGGGTATGGGCAGGGATGGATTTTCAAAAATGGACATGCGCAGGACTCTGCATGGAGCACTGCCTACTTTTACACTACAGGCTCATGTAAACAGCATATTCAGTTCGGAAATTCCTAATAAGACCTTTTTCCAAATGGGGCATTTTCTGGTTGTTGGGGTCTTAGGAACATTATTGGACATCTATACAGTCCATTAAGATTATGCATCTCACCTGGGGGTTTAACCACAGTTTGCAACACCCAGCATCTTGTCTGTTTACTGTCTATGTGTTGTCATGGATACGTTGTACACAAACCATCACGCTAACTGTTTTCAGGGCTGGTGTAAAGATGCAAGCCCAAAAGAAAAGCCCACATTTCGGGTCAAAAGGAGAAACACACCTACTTTTAAACAGGTTTTTGGATATGTGCCAGTATCACAACACTGACCTTTTCAAGAAGGTGGATGAAGGAATGACAGAGGGAGGCTGTGTTCGCATGGTCGAATAATTCTACCAACAGAGGAACACTTTTAAAAAATCCTGGCAAAGCAACAGCCATTCCACTAACCATGTTTTGATGTGATAAACAAAAGAACATTAATGGGAGTATGCACAGCTGCATGTAAATGGGAATATTCATTTTCGTAGCCTTGTAAAAAACTTAATAGGAATTTTGACTCTTTCAGAATAAGGGCTAAGAAAAGAGCATTTTTTGCATGTAAACATACTCACACTGTTCTTTGATTTGTGGAGAATTATGTTAAACCAGTATTGCTATTCTCTCTCTGTTTGAGTCTGTGAAGGACCATCACATTTTAGAGGAAGTCTCATTATCCTCTGGAACATTTTTGACTGTCATTTCAAGTCTCTCTTTTTAAAAAAGATATACAGTATTAAGAGTTCATTTACAAAAACAGATAAATGCCATTTTGGAAAAAAAAAATGAGCTGAGGCTTGTAATTTACTCTTTGCATTGTGCTGTTTTCAAAGTCCAAATCCATATTGGTGCAATACCCGTTATCTCCATTTGGAAACTGGGTCAAAGTTCATGTTTTGTGGCAGAGTGCGTTCAACAATATACGTCCAGCTCTACTGGGTGACAAGCTGACAGCAATGCAGGTGGATGCCCCCCTGGTGTCCTGGATTGTAGACTACTTGACTGGCAGACCACAGTATGTGCGTTTGCAACGCTGTGTGTCAGACAGAGTGGTCAGCAATACCGGGGCCCCGCGGGGGACTGTCCTCTCTCCCTTCCTCTTCACCCTCTACACCACGGACTTCAGCTATTGCACTGAGACCTGCCATCTTCAGAAGTTTTCTGATGACTCTGCTATAGTTGGATGTATCACCAAGGGTGATGAGGATGAGTACAGGGCTGTTGTGGATAACTTTGTCACATGGTGTGAGCAGAACCATCTGCAGCTCAACGTGGCAAAGACAAAGGAACTGGCTGTGGATCTGAGGAGGACCAAGACCTGTTTCCATCGAGGGGGTCAGTGTGGACATTGTAGAGGACTATAAGTACCTGGGGGTACACACTGACAATAAACTGGACTGGGCAAAGAACACTAACGCTCTCTACAGGAAGGGCCAGAGCTGTCTCTATTTTCTGAGGCGACTGAGGTCCTTCAACATCTGCCGGACTATGCTCAGGATTTTCTATGAGTCTGTGGTGGCCAGTGCTATCCTCTATACTGTTGTGTGCTGGGGCAGCAGGCTGAGGGTGGCGGACGCCAACAGACTCAACAAACTGATCCGCAAGGCCAGTGACGTTGTGGGAACGGAGTGTGACTCTCTGATGGTGGCGTCAGAGAGGAGGATGCTGTCTAAGCTACGAACTATCTTGGACAATGTCTCACACCTACTCCACCATGTGCTGGTCAGGCACAAGAGTACTTTCAGTGGGAGACTCATACCACCAAGATGTACCACTGAGCGCCACAGGAAATCATTCCTGCCTGTGGCCATCAAACTGTACAACTCCTCCCTCTGAGTGGCCCTGAGACTTTTTCACACACTGCAATAATCTAATGTAACTTGTGCAATAACCCCATTTCACCCTGACTGTATATATTCTGTTTGTGTAAATAATCTTGTTCATCTTACAATATATATATATATATATATATATACACACACACACACACACACACACATATATATATATATATATATATATATATATATATACAGTACAGGCCAAAAGTTTGGACACACCTTCTCATTCAATGCGTTTTCTTTATTTTCATGACTATTTACATTGTAGATTCTCACTGAAGGCATCAAAACTATGAATGAACACGTGGAGTTATGTACTTAACAAAAAAAGGTGAAATAACTGAAAACATGTTTTATATTCTAGTTTCTTCAAAATAGCCACCCTTTGCTCTGATTACTGCTTTGCACACTCTTGGCATTCTCTCCATGAGCTTCAAGAGGTAGTCACCTGAAATGGTTTTCCAACAGTCTTGAAGGAGTTCCCAGAGGTGTTTAGCACTTGTTGGCCCCTTTGCCTTCACTCTGCGGTCCAGCTCACCCCAAACCATCTCGATTGGGTTCAGGTCCGGTGACTGTGGAGGCCAGGTCATCTGCCGCAGCACTCCATCACTCTTCTTCTTGGTCAAATAGCCCTTACACAGCCTGGAGGTGTGTTTGGGGTCATTGTCCTGTTGAAAAATAAATGATCATCCAACTAAACGCAAACCGGATGGGATGGCATGTCGCTGCAGGATGCTGTGGTAGCCATGCTGGTTCAGTGTGCCTTCAATTTTGAATAAATCCCCAACAGTGTCACCAGCAAAACACCCCCACACCATCACACCTCCTCCTCCATGCTTCACAGTGGGAACCAGGCATGTGGAATCCATCCGTTCACCTTTTCTGCGTCTCACAAAGACACGGCGGTTGGAACCAAAGATCTCAAATTTGGACTCATCAGACCAAAGCACAGATTTCCACTGGTCTAATGTCCATTCCTTGTGTTTCTTGGCCCAAACAAATCTCTTCTGCTTGTTGCCTCTCCTTAGCAGTGGTTTCCTAGCAGCTATTTGACCATGAAGGCCTGATTGGCGCAGTCTCCTCTTAACAGTTGTTCTAGAGATGGGTCTGCTGCTAGAACTCTGTGTGGCATTCATCTGGTCTCTGATCTGAGCTGCTGTTAACTTGCCATTTCTGAGGCTGGTGACTCGGATGAACTTATCCTCAGAAGCAGAGGTGACTCTTGGTCTTCCTTTCCTGGGTCAGTCCTCATGTGTGCCAGTTTCGTTGTAGCGCTTGATGGTTTTTGCGACTCCACTTGGGGACACATTTAAAGTTTTTGCAATTTTCCAGACTGACTGACCTTCATTTCTTAAAGTAATGATGGCCACTCGTTTTTCTTTAGTTAGCTGATTGGTTCTTGCCATAATATGAATTTTAACAGTTGTCCAATAGGACTGTCGGCTGTGTATTAACCTGACTTCTGCACAACACAACTTATGGTCCCAACCCCATTGATAAAGCAAGAAATTCCACTAATTAACCCTGATAAGGCACACCTGTGAAGTGGAAACCATTTCAGGTGACTACCTCTTGAAGCTCATGGAGAGAATGCCAAGAGTGTGCAAAGCAGTAATCAGAGCAAAGGGTGGCTATTTTGAAGAAACTAGAATATAAAACATGTTTTCAGTTATTTCACCTTTTTTTGTTAAGTACATAACTCCACATGTGTTCATTCATAGTTTTGATGCCTTCAGTGAGAATCTACAATGTAAATAGTCATGAAAATAAAGAAAACGCATTGAATGAGAAGGTGTGTCCAAACTTTTGGCCTGTACTGTACATATATGTATTTATTTACGTTTATGTTTGTTTGTTTTAACTATATATTTGTAAATACTATTGTTTAAATTTCTTATATTTTCACATATCTTTCCTCTCTTCCAAGGAGCACCTGTAACATAAATAATTTCCCCTCGGGGATCAATAAAATATTTCTGATTCTGATTCTGATTCTGATAAACAGCTGGCAACATAAGTGAGTACACCCCACAGTGAACATGTCCAAATTGTGCCTAAAGTGTCAATATTTTGTGTGCCAACCATTATTACCTAGCACTGCTTTAACCCTTTTGGGGATGGAATTCACCAGAGCTCACAGGTTGCTTCAGGAATCCTCTCCCACTCCTCCATGATGACATCATGGAGCAGATGGATGTGAAGACACCTTGCGCTCCACCTTCAGCTTGAGGATGCCCCACAGGTGCACAGGTGAGTTTAGGGCTGGATGCATACTTGGCCAGTCCATCACCTTTACCTTCAGCTTCCTCAGCAAGGCAGTTGTCATCTACTAGGTATGTTTTGGGTCAATTAAGCTTTCGTCTTTTTTTTCTTTGACTGGACGAAATGGGCTTTCATAAATAACATATCACCCAGTATTAGGCCAATATTTTTCATTTTTCTTTTGTGCCAAAAGTCAGATGACATTCTGACTACTGGTAAATCAAGATACTGGACTTGGGTCGTTTATTTTATTTCATTTTATTTTATTCTATTTATTTTTACCTCCGCCAAGGAGGTTATGTTTTCGCCGGCATTGGTCTGTTTGTCTGTCTGCAAAATAACTCAAAAAGTTCTGAACGGATTTTGATTAAAAAGGTTGATAATGGTACAAGGAACAGATGATAAAATTTTGGTGGTGATCGGTTGAAGCGAAGTGGATAAAATGATAAAATGGCGGGAAATCCGAGCTGCCTGGCAGAGGTCTGCGCTCTCTGAGTGCTTTTCTAGTTTTAATATAGGAATGGGCTAGTTTTCATCAATACAACATTACAGTTAGCTATTTTTATAATGTTTATCTAGTTGCCTCATCTTGATCCGACCAGTTTTGCAGGATGTGGCAATAGTTGATAGAATTTATTCTGTGTTTGCAGGTGTCAAGAAAGATCGCCTCTGCAACATCGCCAAGTACTGGATGCAGAATGGGGTGCCAATGCCAGAACATCGTGGTGGTGCTCGGAAATCTGAGGAAAGGGCAGCCAAGAGGGAGGCCGTGAGAGACCACATAAAAACATTTACCTGCAGAGCCAGCCATTACACTCGCCGTGGTGCACCTGGCAGAAAGTACCTACCTGTAGATTTGAATGTGGAAAAGATGCATGAACTGTTCTGCTGTCAGAACGATGAGCAGATCTCCTACGCTTTATATTATAGCGTATTCATGTATGACTTTAACCTAGGTTTTGGACATCCATCAAAAAGATGTGTGCAGCACCTGTATTAAGTTCCGACTGAGACTGAAAGACCCAGAAATCTCAGACCAAGAAAAGCGCAGGGAATCTGCCCTGTTTATGTTACATAGGCGCAAAGGACGCAGATTTTATGATCTTCTAAATGCTGTGGGTGAATCTTTCACAATCTCATTTGACATGATGCAGAATATGGTGCTGTCAAAATCACCCATTGGGCAGACTTACTATTCAAGACAGCTGTACCAGTATCCAGTATGTTTTTGGTGTGAACGCTATCGTGGTCGTGGTCTAAATCAGAGAAAAGAGGACATTCATCTCTACACATGGTTAGAGAATGAAAACAAGAAAGAAAGCAACATGGTGGCATCTGCTTTGCAACATTATAAAGTTGGTAGTGTTGCTTGCGATGAACTCCGTGAGTATAAAGACCTAAGACTTTTCTCAGAGTCTTGCTATGGGCAAAATAAAAATGTTAGTGTACTGGCAATGGTTTTTGCCCTGAGAAAGCGCAAGTTCAAAGAGTTAAGAATGGAGTATACTTTTCTGATCCGTGGCCATAGTTTCATGCCTACTGACCGCGTCTTTGGTCGTTTGGAGCAAGAGATAAGAAAAAAGGACACTATACTGCTACCATCTGAATATGTGGAAATTATGCACAAACACGGAAATGTCCATGTTTATGGAAAAGACTGGCAATGCTATGACTTCAAAGCTGCAGCAGCTAAACACTGTTACTCTTCTCGTTCATTTAAAATCAGTGATGCCAAGGTACTGGAAATCGGTTGTGACAAGGTGGGCTTTAAGCAGCTGTACAGTGGTGACTTCTGTTACCATACTCTTTTGAAGCGTGGTAAGAGGTGGGAAACCTTCAAACCAGCACTCGCTCCAGTGGTAAACTGTGTAAAGAAGGCAAAAAAGGCTGATGTCCTAAAATTGCTAGGTGAGCTTGGGGTTAGTGAAACAGTCCGCGCATTTTATGAGGATGCCTTGACTGACGCGGGACGTGATGTTTGCAGACAGGACTTAAAGGAAAGCAGTGATGAGGAGGAATAAGGTGATCTGATGAACTAAAAAAACTCTTGTACTTGAATGCCTTTTCCCCACTATTAGTGGAATACTGAATGGAGTAATACTGAGTTATGCTTACTGAAAATTGCATTGAATATTGAGCAGTACTGAATACTGTGCAATACTGGGTCAAACTGAAACCAAGGAGAAACAGTGTGAAACACTAAACAAAGAGTAGGACTGAAAACAAAGTAGCATTGACTATTGAATGTTGAATAAACTGCAGAGAGCTATGCAATTTAAACCCTGTAGCTTCTTTCTGTGATCTGTAACACTGGATACTGTGTAATACTGAATAGCAGCATTGACAGATGAGGATTTTTTTCACTGAAACTGAGTAACTTTGAATACTGTGAATATTAATAGCACTGACTACTGAATGTGAAATATTGTAAAAATAGCCATGTTTTGACAGCTTATTGCAGTCTGAACGTTACATGCAGTTTTTTAATCACTTTACTTGTTTGTTTTATGATGAATGAATTTACTGTTGCCATTAGAAGAAGCACAGAGTCATTATATGGCCTAATTCAATGGTGAGACATGAATTGTTGAGTTAACTGATTTTGCTAAAAAAAAAAATGAATGTTGGAGTTATCTGCTTTTACCAAAAAAACTAAAATGTAAATGAAAAAAAATCTATTTTCAATAAAGCTTTATTTTTTGAGATACCTCTATTTTGTTATGTCATATCTCCTTGGTCAAAGCCACTGAACTTTGGTTTAACTAATATCACCTGGAGTGAATAATAAAAAACAAATAAAAAACAGAGTTATCTGCTTTTGCAAATGAGCTCTTCATATACTCTTTACACACTCAGGATTCTGGTAACTCTTTCATGCTCTGTTTTGAGTTAGATTCACAATGATGACAATCAAGTCACAAAATAAAAGTGAAGAGGTAACTCTTGTATGTTGTAGTTGTAGTATTAATAATTCCTGTGAGTTCCAGTTTGTGTATATATATACTGTATATGTACACTGATCAGTCAAAACATTAAAACCACTGACAGGTGAAGTGAACTGATCAGTTTCAAGATGGCGCCGGTGTGCTTGGTTCGCTGTCTTACACTGACAGCTATTGTGTGTTTTGTGTTGATTTGGACTTCTATAACAAATACTGTAGACTCTCTGCTGCATTATAATTGTCATGAATTACTACGGATAAAATCTGCTGTTGATTCTTTGGTGGAATATCGCTATGGTGGACCAAACCCCATGCTCCCTCCTTACCTGGTGAATATTCCGGTGTACCTGCTTTGCGCCGGGGCCTTGCCACCTCGGAGGACTAGACGCTGAGGGATGCGCTGAGGGATGCGCAGCGGGCGTCTAGTGAAGCTAAAGTTGTGGTTGGCACGCTCTACGGACCTCTGCCACTTTGTCTGCGGCATTCCACAGGATTACGAGGCATGCTTTTGCCGCTTCATCTCCCGGCGCGCCCTGGTCCCTGTCGGCACCTGGCTGGTCCTGGTTGCTGGGAGCTATGAGGAGCCTCCTTCTCTGCTTCTGTGGCTGATGACATTCAGATCCCTACCAACTGTGCGCTTTTAAACGCAAGGTCGGTGATGAATAAAACTTTCATTCTACGGGATTTCTTTATTTCACACTCTCTGGATGTACTGTTCTTGACTGAAACTTGGATAAAATGAGGTGAGTCCTCCGATTTCTCGGAGCTACTGTCTCCAAATTGCAGTTTTATTAATGTACCACGAAGTACTGGTCATGGAGGGGGCATCGCCACTATGTTTAAGAACTGTCTCTATTATTAGGACACAGTGCCAGCTGTTTTCTCCTCCTTTGAATTGAGTTGTTTTGAACTAGGGCAGTGTAATCCAGTGTTATGCGTGGTGATTTACAGACAATGCACAGCAAAGACTTTTTTTTTTTGAAGATATTTTTCTGGGCTGGACTCGAACCCGGGCCGCTGTGGCAACAGCCTTGTACATGGGGCGCCTGCTCTACCACTAAGCCACCGACGCCCCGCACAGCAAAGACTTATAAAAGACTTTTTAGACTTCTTGTCTGTTATTGTCCCGAAATATGACTGGATTTTAATGTCCATGTTTGCTGTCCATCTAAGCCTTTGGCTAAGGAGTTTTTAGAGATGATCGATGCTTTTAATTTTACGCAGTATGTTACTGGGCCGACTCAGGAACACGGCCACACTTTAGATTTTGTTTTATCGCATGGTTTTATTGTGAATAATATTCAGCTATATAGTGCTGTGTTTTCCGATCATTGTCCAGTTTTATTTGATTTTATACTGAAAGGTCCACGCACTCCTGCGCGCTGTCGGCGTCTGTTGAAGCCGTCGTCTACAGCATAGTTTTCTTCTCTTTTTAGTTGTATAAACTCCGACATATACCTCGCTGCTTCTTTAGACACCGAACAACTTACATCCACTTTTCTCTCCACCTGTATTTCAATTATGGACACTATCGCTCCGCTAAAAGTCGAGTCCTCCAGAGCCAGATTGGAGCCCTGGCTCAATGACACCGTGCGAGCAGCCAGGCGAGAGTGGAGCGCTGGTGGAAAAAAGACGGACTTCAGGTGTCTTACCAAGTTCTAAAAAGCAGTTGGAGAGACTATCAAAGGATTGTCAAAATAGAAAAGTGAAAATATTTCTCCAATGTAATTAATGACAATTCTGATAAGCCTCGGGTTCTTTTTAAAACCATTGAGTCAATTTTAAATCCTTATCAATCCACACATTTAGAATGTTCACCTGTTGTTTGTAATGACTTTTTGCACTTTTTTACTGACAAAGTGGCCAACATTAGAGCCAGTATAACCTCTTCTTCTGTCATTTCCTCCATAGACTGCAGTTGCTCAGTGGTGTTAAATCAGTTTGAGCCTGTGTCTCTTTCATCACTTACAAAAATAAAATCAAATCCTCATCCTGTCCTACAGACAGTGTTCCTCCATGACTTTTTAAAGAGGTATGGCCGACTATTGGCCCTAATGTTGGGAAACTCATCAACAGCAGCCTTGTAACTGGTATCGTTCCAAAGTTTTGCAAAGAGGCAGTTGTTGAGCCACTTCTTAAGAAAGCCAATCATGATAGTACAGACCCATATCAAAACTTCCATTTTTGTCAAAAATTTTAGAGAAAGCTGTACAAATACAGTCCCAGACATTTTTAGATACAACCAACATTTTAGACATTTTACAATCATGTTATAAAGCCTTTCATAGCACCGAATCTGCACTTTTAAAGGTTTTTAATTACCTGTTTTTAATGACTGATTCTGATGATTCAGCCATTTTGGTGCTTTTAGATCTCACTGCTGCTTTTGACACAGTTGACCACACAATTCTTTTATCCTATTTGGAAAACTGTGGGTGTCAGGGGTACGGCCTTAGAATGGTTTAAGTCGTACCTGTCTGAGAGATGCTTCTCTGTTAAACTGGGTGACTCCACCTAGTTTGTGGAGTCCCCCAGGGATCAATTCTTGGGCCCATTCTTTTTTCTTTATACCTCCACCCTCTTGGGCAAATTTTTAAAAAACATGGCATCTCTTACAACTTTTATGCAGATGACACACAGATTTACGTACCATTGAAAAAGAAACATTGTGGCTCCCTGACACCCCTGCTCGAGTGCCTGAATGACATCAAGGCTTGGTTGGCCCAAAATATTTTAAAATTAAATGCAAGCAAAACTGAGGTAATTGTGTTTGGACCCAGTGGAACTTCTGTTGACCCTTCCTTAGCTCTGGGCTCCCTCAGTCACTGTCTTAGAACAACAGTCACCAACCTTGGCGACCGAGCTTTCTCAGTGGTCGCCCCTAAACTGTGGAACTGCCTACCCCCTCAGATTAAAATAGCCCCCACAGTTGAAACTTTTAAGTCTTGTCTTAAGACACTTTTATTCTCTGGCTTTTAACGTAGCATGAGAGTTGTGTGGTCTTCTGTTGTCAATTTCTTTAACTGATTTTCTTAATGATTTTATTTGTTTTTATTTATTGTTTTTAATTTATTGCTCTTATTTGATTATATTACTGTTTTTAGTATTTTATTTAGTATTGGTTTTTAGTATTTTATTTCTGTTTCTGTGCAGCACTTTGGAAACCTCCGTTTGTAAAATGTGGTATATAAATAAAGTGGATTGGATTGTATTGGATTGGATTGTTACAATGCAATGTTCTGTCGGGAGATATTGGGTTCTGACACTCGCTGCGAGGGTCCTAAGGACAGAGGGATGTCGTATGCTGTAAAGCCCTCTGAGGCAAATTGAGATTTGTGATATTGGGCTTTATAAATTTGATTGATTGATTGATTGATTGATTGATTGATTGATTGATGTGGCTGCCACCTGACCCACTCCACCCACTTAAACACCAGTGCAGACCAGGCACCTCCCATTATGACAATGGCACTCCCCAGTAACTTAGGCCCAGGACAATGTGCCATGCCACACCACAAAAACTGCTCAGGAATGGTCCAAAGCTAAAATCTGAAGCTAACGCCCTGATGCCAGACACCAAGGGACACCCTCCAGAGGTCCTGTGTCCATGCCTTAACAGTTCAGAGCCAAGTCTGGTCCAAGGAGCACCCACCATGGATCTGGGGTACCTCTGGGGTACCAGCACATCCCTCAAATGTTTGATCAGGTTGGGATCTGGGGTATTTGGCGGTCAGGTCGATGCCTTGAGCTCTTTGTCCCGTTCCTCGGGTCATGCCTGAGCAGTTTTTGTGATGTGGCATGGTACATTGTCTTGCTGAGGGGCCACTGCCATTGATAAGAGCCGTTGCGATGAGGGGGTTTATTTTATCTGCAACTGTGTTCGGGTGGGTGGAGCATGTCCAGTAGCATCCACATGAATGCCAGGACCCAAGGTTTCCCAGCAGAACATTGCACTGTAACAAGATAATCACTGTTATTCACTTCACCTCCAGCTGGGGACACAGCTGCCACTCAGCAGCTCTCTGCCCACGTTACGGAGATTGAGAACTCCTACCCTGACTCTCTTGTGCTGATGTTGGGGTATTTTAACCATGTCAGCTTGAGGAAAGCTCTGCCCAGGGACAAAGAACAAATTTTTACAGCTACCAGGGGTGAGAAAACACTTGACCAGACTTACTGTGTTATTCCGCGGGCCTTTCACACTGTACTGAGAGCACCCCTGGGCAATTCTGAGAGACATTAAAGCACTGTGGAGGGAGAAAGATGCAGTTTTAAATCTGGAGATAAGGACCTCTATAGGGCTGCTAAATATAAATTCAGAAAGGCACTAAAGAAAGCCAAAATAGACTATAAAGAGAAGCTAGAAAACAAGCTCAGCTCTAGGAACAGCAGAGAGCTATGGCAAGGCTTCCAGTCAATGACTAATTATAAGACAAAGCATGTTTTTTTTTAATACTGATCCTAACTTGCCTGATGAGTTGAACAACTTTTACTGCAGATTTGAAACCAAAAACAACGTACAACCTTTCACTGTTAATGAATCTGAGCCTACTGCTCCCCCATTCTCAATCAGAGAGCATGAGGTAAGGAACTTACTGCGCAGGCAAAACAGAAGAAAGGCACCTGGCCCTGATCAGATATCACCTGCTTGCCTCAAGTACTGTGCATATGAACTGGCCCCCATTTTAAGGGATATTTTTAACTGCTCCCTTGCTCAACAGAAGGTTCCAGCATGTTTTAAAGCAGCTGTGTTGTACCTGTGCCTAAGATATCCAACCCAAGCTGTCTGAACGACTATAGACCTGTAGCCTTAACATCAGTCATCATGAAAATATTTGAACGCTTGGTATGTAACCACCTCTCCAGTGTCACTCTAGAACCATATCAGTTTGCATATAGGGCTAACAGATCTGTTGATGATACTGTGTCATTGTGCCTGCACTCCATTCTGCAACATCTAGAGGGTCCTGGCAATTATGCAAGAGTTCTTTTTGTCGATTTCAGTTCAGCTTTTAATACTATTTTGCCATCTAGACTGTATGTCAAGCTCCTTCACATGGGAGTTGAACAATCATTGTGTCAGTGGGTACTGGACTTTTTAACAGACATGGTTCAGGTGGATAAGTGCAAAAACAAAACATCAAAACCCTTAACCATCAGCACGGGGGCCCCACAGGGGTGTGTTCTGTCCCCACTCCTGTTCTCACTGTACACAAATGACTGTACAGTAGTGGGTTTAATCAAAAGGAATAATGAATCAATGTACAGGACTCAAATTTCATCTCTGGTGGACTGGTGCAGTGCAAACAGTCTGGAACTGAACGTTTCAAAGACCAAGGAAGTCACTGTGGACTTTCGCAGTAGACACAAAGATCACCTACCCTTGGCCATTAACAACACAGAAGTGCAGAGAGTGGACGGCTACTAATTTCTAGGTGTTAACATCTCATCCTCCTTGAAATGGAAGGACACCAGCTCTGTTTTAAAGAAAGCCCACCAGAGACTGTTCTTTTTAAAACAGCTAAAAAAGTGTGGTGTGTCCAGTAAAGGATTGCTACAGCTTTGTCGGACAGCTGCACTGTACTGCATCAAAAATTACTGGGTGTGAAGTCCCATCTATCGCAGAAATCTATAAGGCCAGGCTGCACAAGAAGAGTGTTATGATTTTAAATGACCCTTCCCACCCAGCTAACTACCTTTTTAACTTTCTCCCAAGACAAGAACAACCAGATTCCAGAACAGTATATACCCACAGGCTGTCCGACTTCTCAACACCTTGGAATTATTTTAAGCAACACAATCCAAATTGTTTTATGTGCAAAGACTACATTTTTTATTTTTTCACTCACTTTTATTGTGTACTTTATACTGTATTTGATGCTGATAATCCCTCTACAGGTGCCTTAGTATTATTTTATTATTTTAGTATTTATTCCCTTTTATGGTCTGGATCTTATCTTTATGTATTTATTTTATTTGTGTAACATATTTAGTGAGTGTTTCTTTGTCAGTGCGTGAAGCTCCACTGAAACAAATTCTTATCGACATTTCAACATGGCAATAAAGTATTGAACCTTGAATCTTGAATCAATGGTTTTAATGTTTTGGGTGATCAGTGTATATATATATATAAACAGTATGTATATATATCTATATCTATATCTATATATATATACATATACATATATATACAGTACATATATTCCATATTGGAAAAGAACAGCAGTGAGGTCGATAAAGGAAACAGAGTTGAGCTGGTGCTCGACCAACACACGGGAGGGTCGACCTAAAAATACTTTTCCTGTCCCAGGTCATACAGCTGCATATATCTGCTGTTGTGTGGGAGCTTCCAGTGTTTTGGACAAAATGAGTGCACCTCTCATAGTGAGGTAAGATACATCAAGCTCTTTATTTCAGTCTACGACATCAACTTCCTCTGCAGCTTTACTGATGAAATTCTCTTGTGCCAAAAACATCAAAGAGAACAGAAAAAAACAGAATGAAGCCGGCCTGCACTTTAGATCACATTACAGCCTCAGCAGGAGCAATCTGGGCTAACTTCCTGCATCAGCTCTATTTGTGCTTTGTCGCATGTGCGACTGATGCCGCTGAAGCATAAAATGAAGAAGGAAGCAGCCAGTTTCATCCCAGTTCCACCAATTAAAGACAGAAAAGTCTGTGTGGTAATGGTGCTGACAGCAAGAGAAATGGGATTGATTTTACACTAACTTTGGCTCAGTAGCCAGGCTCACTTTAGAGGAGAAGGGACTCTGGCTCCTCAACATCTACACAAGCCAGGGATGGGGATGGAATGGCTGCGCACTGCTGGTGGATAGAGGACAGTTTGATTTGACCTACAGCACAAACACAAGCTACGTTTCTCATACAAGTTGATAACATGTAATCAGTGCTGCCACACTGAACAGAGACATGAGTGTGTGTGTGTGTGTGTGTGTGTGTCTGTGTGATAGTGGTTGTGGGTGTGTTTGGGGGGTTGTGCATATCCTTACTAATAGAAATAGAGGTGTGGTGGAGGGTAAAACCACCTAAAGTCACTTCTGCCTCCAGTTCACCTAAATGATAAAAGTTCTCACTGCCTTGAGCTAAAGTTCTGTGAGCTGACCCTTTACCAAGTAGTTCAAGCCTGGAGTTAAAATAACTCTGCAGACAGAAGTATTTCACTGCTAGAAAGATGGCCTTTTCATAAAACTGGGCTGTCTGTAGTAGAAAAATACAAATACTTCTGAAATCTGTGCTACATGGTCAGAGAAAACAGAGGAAAAGGACTGTGGCATCACTTTTGCTCAAGAGGTAAAGAACCTACAAATACCAGAATGCACTGCACTGCACCAAACTAATAAATGCCCCCACTGATGGGTGAAGTAATGTGTGCTTGTGCATTAGACAAACAATTTTGTATTATTGTTAAATGGTAAGCTAAAAATATGTTTCTGGAAACATCTGAGGTGAGAAAATACGCAACGCAGTAACAGAATCTTAGTTTAAGTTTGATTAGCACAGCTTAGTTTTAGCATTTGATCTCATTTTTCAGCTTCCAGTTTGGAAACAATATGACACCCACTTTCTGTTCACAAACTCTTGCTATTACAGTTACAGTAACTTTCAGTATACTAAAATATGAATAGAAACAGACAGTGCAGTGACGGAATCTTGACTTACATTTGATCAGCACTGCCTAGTTTTACTGTTTGATTGGAGTTTGGTCTTAATTTGAAAGAGAGAGACAAAGAGAGAGAGGGGCAAGTCTCTCTCTTCATCCACTTTCATACTCTTTGGGATCGTGGTGGCGGGCATTACAAAAGTGCAGAAGAACAATCTGTAGTTTGAGCAACGGCCTCAGAGCCAGATCAAACCACCGTATGAGACCTTTGTATCATCAACGGTTTTGAGCAACACATTCTCACTTCCACCTTGTCACATATCAACATTTGGTCATGGACTTTTCACATAGAGATATGACATGCAAGGTACCCTGGGTGCGTTGGTTGTTGACGTTCTGGGGCACTGTGTCAACTTCAGCCTGTAACATGCATTGTGTGTTCTCAAAATACTCCTTTGTTTTCACAGAAAATATACAGTTTGCATACAGTCTCTTTCAAAATAAACGCACTACACTGATACAACACCATGAATTAATGGTATTTTCCTTCAACAACAAACAAATTCTTATCGACATTTCAACATGGCAATAAAGTATTGAACCTTGAATCTTGAATCAATGGTTTTAATGTTTTGGGTGATCAGTGTATATATATATATAAACAGTATGTATATATATCTATATCTATATCTATATATATATACATATACATATATATACAGTACATATATTCCATATTGGAAAAGAACAGCAGTGAGGTCGATAAAGGAAACAGAGTTGAGCTGGTGCTCGACCAACACACGGGAGGGTCGACCTAAAAATACTTTTCCTGTCCCAGGTCATACAGCTGCATATATCTGCTGTTGTGTGGGAGCTTCCAGTGTTTTGGACAAAATGAGTGCACCTCTCATAGTGAGGTAAGATACATCAAGCTCTTTATTTCAGTCTACGACATCAACTTCCTCTGCAGCTTTACTGATGAAATTCTCTTGTGCCAAAAACATCAAAGAGAACAGAAAAAAACAGAATGAAGCCGGCCTGCACTTTAGATCACATTACAGCCTCAGCAGGAGCAATCTGGGCTAACTTCCTGCATCAGCTCTATTTGTGCTTTGTCGCATGTGCGACTGATGCCGCTGAAGCATAAAATGAAGAAGGAAGCAGCCAGTTTCATCCCAGTTCCACCAATTAAAGACAGAAAAGTCTGTGTGGTAATGGTGCTGACAGCAAGAGAAATGGGATTGATTTTACACTAACTTTGGCTCAGTAGCCAGGCTCACTTTAGAGGAGAAGGGACTCTGGCTCCTCAACATCTACACAAGCCAGGGATGGGGATGGAATGGCTGCGCACTGCTGGTGGATAGAGGACAGTTTGATTTGACCTACAGCACAAACACAAGCTACGTTTCTCATACAAGTTGATAACATGTAATCAGTGCTGCCACACTGAACAGAGACATGAGTGTGTGTGTGTGTGTGTGTGTGTGTCTGTGTGATAGTGGTTGTGGGTGTGTTTGGGGGGTTGTGCATATCCTTACTAATAGAAATAGAGGTGTGGTGGAGGGTAAAACCACCTAAAGTCACTTCTGCCTCCAGTTCACCTAAATGATAAAAGTTCTCACTGCCTTGAGCTAAAGTTCTGTGAGCTGACCCTTTACCAAGTAGTTCAAGCCTGGAGTTAAAATAACTCTGCAGACAGAAGTATTTCACTGCTAGAAAGATGGCCTTTTCATAAAACTGGGCTGTCTGTAGTAGAAAAATACAAATACTTCTGAAATCTGTGCTACATGGTCAGAGAAAACAGAGGAAAAGGACTGTGGCATCACTTTTGCTCAAGAGGTAAAGAACCTACAAATACCAGAATGCACTGCACTGCACCAAACTAATAAATGCCCCCACTGATGGGTGAAGTAATGTGTGCTTGTGCATTAGACAAACAATTTTGTATTATTGTTAAATGGTAAGCTAAAAATATGTTTCTGGAAACATCTGAGGTGAGAAAATACGCAACGCAGTAACAGAATCTTAGTTTAAGTTTGATTAGCACAGCTTAGTTTTAGCATTTGATCTCATTTTTCAGCTTCCAGTTTGGAAACAATATGACACCCACTTTCTGTTCACAAACTCTTGCTATTACAGTTACAGTAACTTTCAGTATACTAAAATATGAATAGAAACAGACAGTGCAGTGACGGAATCTTGACTTACATTTGATCAGCACTGCCTAGTTTTACTGTTTGATTGGAGTTTGGTCTTAATTTGAAAGAGAGAGACAAAGAGAGAGAGGGGCAAGTCTCTCTCTTCATCCACTTTCATACTCTTTGGGATCGTGGTGGCGGGCATTACAAAAGTGCAGAAGAACAATCTGTAGTTTGAGCAACGGCCTCAGAGCCAGATCAAACCACCGTATGAGACCTTTGTATCATCAACGGTTTTGAGCAACACATTCTCACTTCCACCTTGTCACATATCAACATTTGGTCATGGACTTTTCACATAGAGATATGACATGCAAGGTACCCTGGGTGCGTTGGTTGTTGACGTTCTGGGGCACTGTGTCAACTTCAGCCTGTAACATGCATTGTGTGTTCTCAAAATACTCCTTTGTTTTCACAGAAAATATACAGTTTGCATACAGTCTCTTTCAAAATAAACGCACTACACTGATACAACACCATGAATTAATGGTATTTTCCTTCAACAACAAACACACATGGTTGGGTTTAGGAAAAAAGAACAGGGTTTGGCTTTACAATCTCACAGGAAGCAGACACTGGCCTCCCAGGTGAAAGTTGTTGGACCCATCCACGACCCCTCCCATGCATCCCACTCAGATTTTTGCCCCCTTTAGTTACATTGTTGCCCGGCCGCATTTCCCACCAACACTGCCAGGCGCTGTACCAGAATAATGGTGACCAACCACGTATCATGCCAATGTGAAAGGATGGCTTTTTTAATTACTGTCTGACAAGGAAGTCACTGACCAATCACCGGTATTTGTCAGCTTTGGAGTGTGAACAGGTTGTTGAGGTGGTGGATGGTGCACAAAAAAACAAGACTTTCCCCAAGAGACCAGTGTTCAGAATTTTGAGTCATTTTAGGTTATGTCATCACCATGTTTCTTTTCCTAAATCTTAGCACAGTAGCTTTATATTACGTATTACTGTAACTTTACATTAAGGATGTTATGTCATTTGAGGGCACTAATTTGAAGCATATCATATGAACTGTTGTATGGGAATTTTACTGAATATATAGAGGGGTTCTGAGAACTTTCAAAAAGCTGCTCTGGTCTGAAAAGGCCTGTAGTGAGTTATAAAATAATAGGACCTTAAGGATGCAGTATGCAAGTTTGGAGAAAGAGATGACTGTTGAATGTCACTTCCCATTGTCAGATACAGATGCTTTGGGATGGTGGTCCAACAGCCAACCCAACTTGACAACATAGGAATGACACTCACCAATCAACTATCATTCTTCAGAATTGCAAACTTAGGGCTCTAGTTTCCCGGCACAGCGCAGGGTGGCGCAGGGTGGCGAACCCCATGCAGAGCTAGTTTCGAGCAGCGTAACCCGAGGTGCGCTCAGTTTGGTAGTTTGGCAGACTGAGGTGTGCTGAGATGGGTGTGGCGGCGCAGCAGGGGGAGGTGTCGACAGAGGTCTACTGTCAGCCCAGGCGGAGCGCAGCCGGTGTAAGCTGAAGTTTGGCTGACCGGCGGACAGTGCGCACACGTCAACGAAAACCTCACAGGCAGGTTTCCAGAATGTCAGGCACATTAACAATGCAATAAATACCCAAAAAACACTATTCAATGCAACCATCTGCAATCAGCACATAAATGTATCTCTATATCGACTGTCCCGTCACATCTGATGTCAGATCAAAGGGGACTGGCACTGTTTGGCATGTTTGGCATGTTTGGCACGCTTGGCACGCGTAACACAGCTGCAAACTAATGAGTTCACATCTCTCTCAGGCAACCACAAACAGCCACAGCATCAGCTAGGGAGTATATATTCAGCTTTTGACTTAGAAAAGTCAAAAGAAAAGAAACAGAGTGAGACTGTGAGAGAGAAAGAGAGAACGCACGCGCGCACGAGAGAAACACAACATCGATTTACAATATGTTGACCTCCTCCCAGGCTACCTTTGCATCATCAGCCCGTGGAGGTCTGCTCACAGTTCCGTATATTCGGACACTGCGAGCTTGGACCTCCCGGACCAAAACATCAGTTTCCTCCCGGGAGAAGTTTGGCCGTCTGACGCTGCTGCTCTCTTCTGCCATGGCGAATTGAGTATACTCTCATTACGCCTTCATGCGGCGCATTTAAGGGCGAGGAGAGGGGCACATTTGATTGGTGTGATGTGTGTAAAACCCACTCCACGCCTTCTCTCCTCCCTCTTTCCGACTTGCGCAGGTAGGAGGGACGGAGGTGTGAAAGAGGAGTAGCTGCGCCAGGCGCATGGTATGCCAAACTTGCAAAATCCGCCTGGCCACACCCACTTGGCAAAGCGCCCGTTCTGCGAAACTAGAGCCCTTAGCCTTTAAATTTGGAAAAATTAAATGAATGCATGTGTGTATGTGCATGTATAATGCAGATGTTTGAGTTGATTTACCTTATGAAGCCATTATTTACCACTCCATATGTGGATATGTAAGCAAGTCAAATTTATGACCTGTCACAATGTGCATTACAGAGTGAAATAGGATTATATACCCAGGAAAGAACAAGCAAATCACAAAACTTTCAGAAAGCCTTTACATTCTTTAAAGCTAATGGACTGCAGGTTGTTATTAAACAGTCATCCATACTGAACATGCAGCTCTGCAGCTTTCCTTCTATACAGTAAGACTTGTTCCTCGTTTGTGTCTTAACACTTCCTCTTAGTAGCTTTAAAAGGTGTTGTTTTTTTTAACACTTTGTCTTGATACAATACAAATGTGCTTTTAAAGACTTATTGCTGTGTCTGGGTGGATTAGGCCATTGTGGGCAATGTTGCAAATCAATGTGCAGCCTTGCTTTATGACATTATTGGATTGCATATAATCCTTTGCATCCTTTGTGTGTGTGTGTGTGTGTGTGTGTGTGTGTAATTCCTTGATGGCTGTGTATACTGTATTTATGAGTTTGTGTCAGAGACCATAAATACATGTTATGCTCAGGAAAAAGAAAAGAAGAAAAGAGATGATGACAGATTGATTGGAGAGAAATGATAAGACGTCTCCTCTCCTCCTCCAATCAGGCCGGCCGCCTTTGAAGTGCGAACAAGTTGGGCAGTCAGACGGCTGTAATTATAAAAGCCTCAGCAGGGAACAGAGGGGAAGGGTGTATGTGTGTGTGTGTGTGTGTGTGTGTGTGTGTGTGTGTTTGCGTGTGTGTGTCCATACCAGATACTGCTGCTGTCCATTGCTGTGGTTACATGTCTTGGCACATTAAAAATGGTTTTAAAACGAGTGCATATGGTTTGGGGCTGATGTATGAGTTTGTGTAGGTTTCAAGGGAGTGTGTGTGTCTGTGTGTGTTGGAAAGGAGTGTGTGTGTGCATGGTTGTGGGTAATGTGTCTTCGTGTTTCTTTAGGAGTATGTGCACTTAAATGGCCTTGCACAGCTGAAAATAGTTTGAAAATGAGTGTGTGTGGATGTGGCTGATCTGCGTGTGCATATAGGCTGCTATGGGTGTGTGTGTGTGTGCGTGTGTGTGTGTGTGTGTGTTTGAAAATAACCTTAATGTGAGGGTGCATGTCCTGGGACTGTGTGTGTACTCCAGCTAAAGTGGTGTAGTGTGTGTTGATCTAAGAATATGATCAGAGTAAGTGTGTATGTCTTGAGATGTGTGTAAAATATGATTCAAGGGGCTAGTGGATAATGCTTAAAATAAATATGTTTCTCAACATAAAAAATTACACTTGTTAAGGTATTTATTTTCAGAAGCTGAAACATTTTTGACATTTTTAGTAGGATTGAATTAAAATAAAATAGTTTGACCACTAAATATCAACACTTTTGGATAAATATTAAATTGTTTGAGGTCAAAGCTGTGTTAAACTTATAGAGTTTGTTTAGTTTAGAAGCACTTAAAAAGATGTTTGCAAATTGATAATTTTTGAAATTGTAATCAGCAGTTTTTTTTTTAGAGTCCACTATAAAAAATAATTCATGGAGTTTATGGCTAATGCTTAAAATAAATACGCTTTTCCGCATAAGACAATTACATTTGTTTTATCAATGTCTTTTGCTCAGTTGGCAACTTATTTTAGTCAATCAGTCAAAATCCAAAACATTTTTGCCATTTTTGAATAGGATGGAATAGAAACAAAATAGTTAGAATATATTAAATAAAATAGTTTGACCACGAAATATCAACACAAGTTCTGGATAAATATTAAGTTGGTTTAACTTCATTAAGTTTTTCGAGGTCAAAGCAAATTATGTTGGTTGTACTACACTAACTGACATTATAAAAGACTCATAGGATTGACTCACTAATGCCAGACTTGGAACTACTTAAAAAGCTGCATACAATTTTTTTCCTTAATTTCTTACAAGCAAGTACAGTGCATTATAAAGATAAAATGAGTCACATTGTTTACTTCCACAGTCTTCCTCATTACCTTTAAATTGTTTTCTAGACAGGTAAAAAAAAAAAAAAAAAAAAGGCTGATCACTCAAGTGTGTAAGTGTGTGTGTGTGTGTGTGTGTGTGTGTGTTTGTGTGTACATCACTAGTACGGACACTCAGGGAGTGTAATTCTTTTAATAGGTTGTTTATCGCACAGGAGTGCATGTTGTCATTTTCTTCTTCATTAGTTCCTTTTGGAGACTGCCACTTTGCTTCATCTCTGCTTACATTTAGGAAATCAATTCTTCATTATGCATCAAAATGAAATGAACCTATTACCTTTTTAGCTTTCTTCTCCATCTCCCCTCCATTATGCTTGGGATTCCTCTACGCTCACACACACACTCACAACACTGATGAGACAAGGTGTTGTCTTTAGTAAGTGATCTGCAGTTTGTCTGTACTGTAACAGTGTAGAAGTTGGGGAGTTACCACGGTTCAGTCATGATGCATTTTAAACATCTGTAAATTTAGGTGCTTATCCTCAGTCAAATTTTGTGTCTATCATTAGTCTGTATAATGTTAATAGATAAGATGATCAAATCAAGCTAAATCAAAGCTGTTTAATGTATTCACACCTGTAAGTGTAACCTCTAAAGCTTTGCCTGGTCTCACTTACCCAGCAAATATGCAAATTTAATGCATGCACAGGAAATGATGCATGCTGGATGGAAAAGAGGAGCAAGCTTATAGCTGCATGTTTGACCTGCTTGGTTAAATGTTGAGAGAGAAAACTGGCCTTCATGTTGACCTTCACGTCTTTAAAATAAAACAAAAAATACTTTGCTTAACTGTTTTTATCAGCCCAGTCACAAGAACAACAACAACAACAAAGCCAGTTGTGATTTAGCAAGTCCTGCTTCCAGCTGCTTTTTAGGCTCCAAACGTGGGTGCTTTAAAGGGAACCACCTCAGTTTTTCCAGCCAGGATATTGCCATAAAAAACATTTGCCGGGATAGTGACATGAAAAGTAGTAGTTTTTGACCGAGACAGTGCACATTTGCTGCTGGGACAGTGCCATGAAAAGTGATTGTGAAAGTGGTTGTCCTGTGAAAGCTGTTGTTTTTTTACGAGACATTGCTGCTTTTCCAGCAGGGATAGTGACACCAATACTATTTTTTTTTATGCCAAAATATAATGTTTCCTGATGATAAGTGGGTTTTGTCCCAAACATAATCACACAACCACTGTGTTGTTGAAGTTTCTTTGTGTCAGCTACAAAATAACATGCAAATGTTACGTATCCATGCTTTGCAGAAACATACAATGCCAACATTTATCCTGGTGATTGGGTTGTTTTTATTCAGGATTGTGGTTGTACAAATAAGTTTCTCTACTTCTTCTAATGAGTCACCGAGCCGCATTTAAGTTTATTTTTGTTTATGTAGTTTACTAATTTTCCCTCTATGTTGTGTAGAAACAAAGTTGGCACACTCCACAGGTGGCGGTGAGGGCGCTCCTATAAGTTGGTGGGCATGGCGCATTGTGGGTGAGAAGGCGGGTTACAGCAGAGACCGTCTTTGACCTCAGCCTCAGCCTCAGCCTCAGCCTCATCCCTCAGCCTCATACCTGTGAATGCGTTTGTTTTGTTTTTGTTTTTAAACTTTATTTTTATTGAGTTATTTGTTTTACAATAAAACAGAACACTTAAATACCAAAGAACTGCACAGATGAGCAAGTGAGGGAGAGCAAGGGATACATGAGTCACAGTCATAGCATTTGTACATTTTGAAGGGACAAGGTAGACCCAGGGTTTTTCAGTCATTTTTGTTCCATTTGTCCATGTTCTTTTCTCCACATCAAAACAGAGCAAAAAGGTTTTCACATAGGTATACAATAAACACTGTTTACATAGGTGTTTATTGATTATCTCCTTTTACAGTGCAGGGTCAACTATTCGAGATGAGTTATCCATTTCCTCCAGTATTTAGTAAATCTGTCCATACACAGGTTCAAGGAAAAAGTCAGCTTCTCCATATTATATATTTCTTTTACAATACCAATCCACTCCTCTCTTGATGGGGATTCTTTAGTTAGCCACCGTCTTGTTATAGCTTTTTTACCGGCTGCTAACATTATTTTAACCAAATATTTGTCCGAAGCATTCATTGCGGAGATATTGCCAAGGTAAACTGTACAAAAATCGTGTTCAAACTCGAAACCCATTATTAATTTAATTTTGTCTACTACATCCCGCCAGTAAGTTTGCATAACTGGGCAGTCCCAAAAAACATGGAAGTGGTCTGCCTGGGGGTTTCCACACTCCCGCCAGCACCGTCCATAGCTTGGTTGGCCTTTCTGAGATTGTTTAATTTTTGGAGTGATAAAAAATCTAATCATGTTTGTCCATGTAAATTCCCTCCAATAACCAGAACTTGAAGTGCTCATTTGAGTTTTGCAGATGTTCAGCCATTCCTCCTCTGAGATGGTTATTTTGGCTTCTTTTTCCCAAATGGATTTAACATAAAGTGTGGAAAATCCATCGCTTGACTGTAAACATGAGTAGATTCGGGTAATCAATTTCCGATTTAACCTAGATTTATATGCGTCGGTCAAAATGTTAATTAAGTCAGAGTTGCACTCCTCTCTTGTTTTTATATTACTGTTAAAATGGGTTCTAACTTGGAGGTATCTGAAGAAGTCTTGATTTTCTAAGTGATAGCTATCCTTGAGTGTTTGAAAACTGTCTAATCTCCCTTTGTCAGAAATGAGATAGTACGTTGTAATACCTTTAATAGGCCACTGTTGAAAATGTCCGTCCATCTGGGCCGGTCTGAAATCTTTGTCATGTGATATCCATTGTAATAATTTAATATGATTATCCAGTTTACTTTTACGACATATATTAAACCAAATGTTTAAGGGTGCTTTTGTCCAATCACTTAAATTTTGTTTATGTAATAAGTATAAGTTTCTGTCTCCAAGCAAGCTCTGAAGGGGAATGTCCAGTTGGCTTAATTTTAAATTTTTCCATTTAGCATTATAATGTGGGTTGCACCAGTAAATAAAATATCTAAGATGTGCTGATGTGTAGTAATTTGTTATATTTGGCAAGGACAACCCCCCTTTGTCTTTGGGCAGTTGCAATGTGTGATATCTAATCCTAGGCTTGAAGCCTTTCCATATGAACCCAGATAGCATTCTCTTCCAGTCTATCAGTTGTTTTTCAGGTATTTCTATGGGTATTGATAAAAAGAGATAAAGTAATCGTGGTAATATGTTCATTTTAACTATGTCTACTCAATTATGTAAGTCCAATGGTAAAAAGCTCCATCTATTTAAATCTGTCTTTATTTATTTAGTAACTGGCAGATAGTTAATTGCATAAATGGTAGATAAATCCTTTGGAATTTTTATTCCTAAATGCTTAATCTTGTTGTTGTCCGATTTAAAATTGCAAAGGTTGCACATTTGTTCCGAGGGTGTATAATTATATAAGATAACTTGTGTTTTGTGTATGTTTAATTTATAACCTGAGTAATGACCAAATGTGTTCAAAGAGGAGATTAATTTTGGTAAACTCAAATCTGGTTGCAAAAGAGTGACTAATACATCGTCTGCGTAAAGGCAGGTCTTAAACTCAGTACCTTTAATCATAATTCCTCTTATATCCTGGTCTTCTCTGATAGCTTGAGCGAGAGACTTGATAAATAAAGCGAACAAAGCCGGACTTAAGGGACACCCCTGCCGGCAGCCTCTTTCAAGTGGCACAGGGTTGGTCAGACTACCGTTTATTTTGATTCTGGCCACTCAATAATGTTGGGGAGAATAGCTCTCTAAAGGTTTTATACCATTCAACGGTGTACCCATCCTCACCTGACATTTTATTTGTTTGAAGTCGTGAGATGGCATTATCTAGCTCTTTTTGTGTTATTTCATTCATCAGTATTTTGTTCTGTTCTGTCCCAATGGATGGAAGATCCAATGAGTTCAGAAAATGCATAATACTTAAAGAGTCAGCTCCTTTGGGTTGTGTGTACAAATCTTTATAGTAGTTTTCAAAAACTTTTGTATTTCTTTTAATTTGTGACATATTTTTGCAGATTGTGTGTCCTTAATTTTATGAATGGACCTTTCCTCCTGTTGCCTTCTTATCCTCCATGCCAACAGTTTTTAGCTCTTGGCCCGTTATCATAATATCTTTGTTTGAAAAACTTAGCTTTTATCTCCTCTTGACTATCATATATTCTGTTTAGGTTCTGTTTAGTGAGTTTTATCTGATCTAATAATTTGGGGTCATCCAATTCTATGTGTTTTGCTTCTAGGACTCTTAGTTTCTGTAACAAGTCATTTATTTGTTTCTGTTTCTCCTTCTTTTTAATTGAGGACCACAGTATAAGCTTTCCCCTTATTACCGCCTTTGCAGCATCCCACACAGTACCTGGAGACACTTCATCAGTATCATTTTGTTCTAAATATTCTTTAAATTCCTTTTCAATATATTGGTTGCACAATGGATCATTTAATAAGCTTGTGTTCAGTCTCCATGTTCTATTTTTCACATCGGTATCCAGATGCAGGGATAGATACACACCCGCATGATCTGAGATGTCCTTGACCCCTATTTGACATTTTATAATTCTGTGTCTTTCTAAATTGAACCTGAAAAAGTAGTCAATTCTTGAATGTACGTTATGAGGGTGGGAGAAAAAGGTAAACTGTCTTTCTGATGAGTTAAATTCCCTCCATACATCCATCATACCTACTTCAAGAAGAAGTTTCTTAACAGTGACTGTTTCCGGATTAATCCTTTTTGTCACATTAGTGGTGTTAAGGGAGGGTTATAGTTGAATATTCCAGTCTCCACCACAGATGAGGACCACAGAGGTCTCTTCAGCAGATCAAATATATCAAATATTTTCCTTAAAAATGATTTATCATTTCCTGGGGGTCTATACACATTTAATAATGTTACCTGTTTGTGATCGATATAACCTTTAACTAAAATATGTCTTCCCTCTGTATCCATTATCTGTTTTGAGAGCTGCAATGTAACTTTGTTAGATATTAATATTATAACTCCTCTCCTCTGTCCATGCTTGTAAGATGAATAATAAGCATTTTTAAAACCCAAACGCTTAAACTTTTCATGCTCTTTATCATTAAGGTGAGTCTCCTGCCAAAAAATGATTCGTTGTTTCTCTCTTTTCATTTTCGTAATCAATTTGCTCCTTTTGATAGGATTTTGCAGACCGTTAACATTTAAAGTAATTACTTTGTACTCCTGGTTCATCATTCTACCTTTTAATGCACATATTTCCCACCTCCCTTGGCTTAAACATGTCAATAAAAAACATCTGTGCTACACGGAACAACAAAACAGAAAAAACCTCCAACAGTGAAGTGAAATAACAACTTCTGAACTGGGAGGGGAAGCCTCCACTAGGAGGGCCCCTCCTGATGCATCCTAACATCGTCCTACAAGCGATTGTGGTGCATACAGTTAGTGGCTTGAGTGCAGCTTCAGTCACCCAAAAACGGTCCTATCAGTGTTTTAACAACATTGTACGCTAAGAACTCTTACACATATAAACACGTTAATAATACTGAGGGATCTGTAATATTCAACCAACATTCAGTCCGAAAACACCCTGACCAGATCCCGTCTGTTCTGAGAATAGGATAGTCCAAAAAAGGAAAAAAAAAAGTTATCATCTTTATCATATTTCCTTCCATATCACTCACGGGTGCATCTCAGGTCGTATTCTCCTGGTGTGCGATGGTTCGTTGAAATCTCCGGAGCTTCTCTCTGGCTCGCTCGATGTCCATAGCTCGGTTACGACGTTTTGCAGACCTGCTCATCTCCCACATTTTCTCCCAGTTTTTTGTGGGGTGTCACAGCTGTCTGGTGTGTGTCAGCGGGTGTCCTACTGTCCTCGGTTCCCTCTCCATCCTTAAGGATCCCTTTCCTCCGCATGTCCTCCGCGGCCTCTCTTGCGTCGTTGTATGTGGTGGGTCCATCTTCATAAAAGACTCGTAATTTTGCAGGTGGGGGTGTTTGGAATCTGATTCCACGTTCTTTTAACACTTTCCTCAGTGGAGCATATTCCTTTCTCTTTTTTATAACGTCTGCGGGGTAATCGTGGTCGAAGAACACTCTTTTCCCTTTGAAGTACATCTCTCTTTTTTTCCATGCGCTGCTCAGCACCAGCTCTTTGGTTCTGTACACGAGGAAATATGCGATCATAGATCTCGGAGCGGCTTGTGGTGGAGGTTTTGGTCCGAGTGACCGGTGGCAACGTTGTATTTTAAGGTCAGTGTCCGCAGTGTTGCAGCTCTGACTTAACAAACTTGTCCAGAAACTCACATGCGTCACTCCCCTCCTCTCCCTCGGGGATCCCAAAGATGCGGAGATTATTTCTGCAGGAACGTGTTTCTAAGTCCGTTAACTTGGACTGAATCCGCTCTTGTTCTTTCAAAGCCTGTAGAAGCACGTCTTTAGCGGTAACAGTCCACTCTTCCACCTCTGCCACTCGGTTCTCCACTTCATCCATCTTAGACTCTGTGTTCTTGAGTTCTGCACCGATCTCGCTCAGTTTCTTGTTAACTTCTTCTTTGAAGTTTCCGAGCTCTTCCTTCATATCTCTCTTGATTGTCTCACAAAATCCGCTCAGTTCTCTTTTCATGTCCAGATGACCCGCTTTAATATCACCACGGATAGCGCATATGCTAACACGCAGGGAGTCCACAGTAGCATTAGCTTCACCTGTGTCAAGTTCGTCTGTGTCTTTTGTTGCCATTTTCTCGTTTGTCTCACTATCCTGACTCGTTGTGGTCTTAGCTTTTCTTAGTTGATATTTCCCCATAAGAAATTCTCAGTTGTAAACACGTTAATCACTCTGACGAAGGGGAAAATAACGAACCGCTTTGGGAGCTCTCCAACTACACTACCAGCCTGGTCGCCGCCATACTGGAAGTCCCGAATGCGTTTGTTTTTGAATGGCAGCAACAGTGCTTCAGTTAAAATTTAAGAACATTAAAACATCACAGTACCTTTATTCTCTCATCAGAACAAAGTGAACAGTGAACTCAACTGTCCTTGGATTCTTTTAAAACAATACAAGGCTGCGAGTCAGACAAAGTGCACCCCAACTCCTCTTCCTTTACCACATGGAGAGTCCATGTGGTAGAGGAAGAGGAGTTAAAGGAAAAACTTTTTTTTTTTTTTTAGAATAATAAAAGTTTTTTGCCACTACAGTTAGATAAGACACAAGAAGGAATAAAGTGTGACTAAACTACAGATTGATACATTTTACATCTTCAAAACTCATACAAAACAGTTACATGTTGCATGTAATCAAGCCAAAATGGATGAGCTCACAACTTTAGCACAGCATCTGGCTACTAGTGTTCTCACTTGTTTCTCAGCAACACCTTGTCGACGCCACACACCGGACACACCGTCCACCCTGCCGGCGTTCATTTGTTTTTTGCTGTGTGCCATCCTCAACAAAGGACACACATTGACAGCACAGCAGCCAAAACCTGCATCTGTCTCCATGTTAGCACTGAGCCATTACAGCGATTTTAGTGAACGTGTATATTTATGTTTTATAGAGCAGCATGCAGAAAATGCAAAGAGCTAATTGGTGAGAACATGGCCTTAGAGTGAATGAGAGATAAATGAAGGATAGGAGCACTGAATCATGTGGATGTGTGATGTTGGTTTCTCTCACTGCACTCAGATACATTTAATCCTGTCTCCTAACTCCTAACCTTTTGTTTTTTCAAGACTGCGAGTCCTCTTAAAATAGACAGAGGGGGAAATTATGGCCCTGTGTGTCCATGTGTTATTGTGTGTGTGTATGTGTGTGTGCGTGTGTAAGTGAGCATGATTCAGTGAGTCACTGGACCCTGAGAGACACAGAGCAGGGAGACAAAGCCGTACGTTAGGTGTCTCTGTTATCTCTCAGTCAGATCTACAGCTAAGTGCGTCCGTGACTTGGCAGGAGAATGTGTGTAGAATCGATTCAGGATGGCAACAAGACACAAAACATATGTCCAAGTTATCACAACTCAGACAGATATAGAGGTGGACATGCAGAGATGCCGGCAGATAATAGGACTGAGAAACAGAGAGTAAGCATGCATGCCATACATTCTGAAATAAATAAAGGGTACCATTCAAACAATAAAGATTCTTAAATAATAGCTGGGGTGTGTCCTGCAAATAAACTCTGGTCTCTAGTGAAGCCCTGTGGTCTCATTAATAAACATGGTGTATGTACAAAACAAGGCCTGAAAGAGGTGTACACCACTTCTCATGCCAAACTTCGTGACCTATAAAAACAGACTTGAAGGGAGAAACTTTGACCCATGCTTAAGAACATTTTGGATATAGGACAATGCAGTGTATATATTGACAATGCAGATGGTGAGGTGGAATCCTGATTGTAGAAATTGTCAAATATTTTTTGACGCATGCCATTTTAAGATAAGATAAGATTATACTTTATTAATCCCCCAGGGGGGAAATTCAAGTATCAACGAGACAAAATCAAAGAACATTAAATAGAATAAGATTAAAGAGAAAAAATAAAATGTAAAAATTAAAAGATAATAATAGATAAATAAAAGATAAAATAAAATTGCTACATCAATAAAATTGCTACATCAGATGAATAAAGTGACTAAAAAATGGCAAACAAAGTCGGGAATGAAATAAAGTGACAGGTGGCAGATAAAGTGTCATATTGGACTGATGCAAGATAAGTCCGTTCAGAGCTGGATGTTGCTTAAGCCAAACAGCTGTTGTACAGTCTGATGGCGGTGGGCACAAAAGAGCATCTGAATCATTCAGTTCTGCTCCTGGGTGGGATATCCGCTGGCTGAATGAGCTGCCCATCAGGCACAGCTATTGGCTTTTGTCCATTCGTACATTTTAAGTATGGTTCCTTATGCATCATTTTATAAATGAGACCCCAGGTGATGGTGAAGAAGGGTCGTTGCGGGGGTACATTCAGCCTAATGTCCTTTTCCACACCACATAAAATATTATCACAAACACAGTTTACACTTTTTAAAAGAAAAAATATTTTTTTAAGTTTGTTCTTAAAGGGAAAATCCATCAAACTGTGTTTCCGTAGTACTGCATTTGTGAAAAAAGTCAAAGAAAAGCCTATAGTGTAGAGCTGGGTGAAGTCTGATAAATGTCCTCAGGTGATGTGGTCACGGATGTATAAAGACAGGCTGTTCTAAAGGACTGTTCATTAGTTTTGAAAAGTAATGCACCAAATTCATAAATACCCTATGTAATCATGAGGCAGTGATTCATGTGTAAGCCACGTTATTGTGAAGGCTGCGATCATGTGACCAATAAGCTGACAGTGGTAAAAAATAAAGAAGAAAGCAATCCCATAAGGAGGCAGGTTGGAGTGGTGGACTGGTCACAAAGAACAGGATTTTCACCAAGGGACCCTTTTTGGAATTGTGTGAACCTTTCGTGAACTTTGGTCATTTTCTCATCATGTTAATTTTCCCTAAACATAACCTCAGCAACTTTACTTGCCTACACCTGACCTCTGTAACCTAATCATCATTGGGCCTGACTTTCAAGAGACAATCGGCTTACTTCTGCCGCCCAAGCCTGTGACCTCTAGTTTAGCCCTCCATTAACTTGGTAAAATGATTTAATCTTCGAGATTTTCATAATGTCATCGAACCAAATAGACTGAATCATAATTAATGTGACAATTCGCTTTGTGGGGGTTTTCATGCTCAAAAAAATGTATCCACTGACTTAAAGCCACAGTGTATAGGAATTTCTCCTATCTAACGTTGAAATCATATATTGCATTCAAACGGATAGTGCACTCTAGCGCCTCACTGTTTCAAATGCGTATTGCAACAACGGTAGCCGCTGTAAACCAAAAAGCTATGATAACATTGATGAAACCATGCCATCCAATACTTCATGTGTTGGATGGCGTGGCATTCATTCAGGCTCCTACACAGACATGCATGACGTGAGTTGACAAACCACTTCCTCACCATGCTGGCTGTGTTTACAACGTAGGACTGTTGGGGCGGGTGTAAATTGAAACAAACCAATCACGTCTTGTCTTTTGACAACTGACAAGTGGCTCAACCTCACACACCTCATCCCATCCCTGTCCTCGCATCACTGCGCTGCTAACAGCCTCTACTACCCTGGCACTACTGCAGCATAACAAAGTCCCACTCTTTGAGCATAATGCAGGATCATGCATGTGCAGCATCACGGGAGAGGGATGAGGTGTGTGAGGTTGAGCCACTTGTCGCTACCCCGATGTTGGGTTAGGGTCTCCTCATTTTTTGAATTCGCCGGTCTCGTTGCCTTTTTGATTCCCTTTTCCGCTTTCTTGGCAACGAGGATTCCATCTCCCGTGATGCTGCATTATGCTCAAAGAGTGGGACTTTGTTATGCTGCAGTAGTGCAGGGGTAGTAGCGAAGCACCTCTTGCTCCTCTCCTTCAGCTTCTCAGTCACACAGCACTGGCCTGGCTCTCAACAAAAACACCGAAGGTGGTGCTGTATGTCCCTTGCTGGCGGATGTATTCTCAAGATGGCGAAACGTTACGGAACCCCCCAGACGACTTGCCCGCACAATGTACAAACAAATCCGAAATTCTCTTTTTTACGAGAATAAGTCAGATTATTTATGGAGGTAATAATATACTAATGATGACATATTTATGAATACAAACATTGATTTTTGCCAATAAGCAACTGAAAATGTTACACAATGTCCCTTTAATGACGTCTCTTTTACAATGTAAGTCCATGGCAAAAGTCTATTTGGGCCCAATGGCATCATGTGAGGGACCCAGAAGTTTGTATTTCCACTGTTAGGTCACTATGAAAACTGGCTTCAAAGCCAGCCGCTCATCCTGGGGGCCTGGTTGTGCTGGTAGTGGCCCCTGTAGCCTCTAGCTACATATTAGCATCTACTCACACAACACACCTGAATCTTTCAACAAACTATTGGAGGTCAAATTGCAGTGAGGGTAATGAAGGTGCCAGATTGTTATTCTTATGCATCAGTTTTGATCCTTTGTTTTCTAAACTGTCCATCCGCCAGTTGCAGTTATTGGACTGCCATACTAATTCAGTGGAATACTTTAACATCTTAATACTGTCCAGACTCTTTATGGGTCATGCTAACATTGCAAGGTTAGCATGACACATAGTCAAAATAAAGTAACACTCAATTTGAAAAACAGCAGATTTCACCTCAATAAAATCTAATCACTTGTACTTTTATCAGTGTTAAGCCATTCTCAATAAAACTTAACACTTCCTGCAGATGTTTCACATTGAAATCATGCCAGAAAAGGGAAGTATTAGGCCCTCTGAGCTGCTGAGCATCTTTTAAGGTGAAACACCTTTGCAGGAAGTGTTGAGTTATGCTGACAATAGATTAAGATTGATCGAACAAACAGCAAAGTAGAACTAACTTCAAATATAGCTGTAAGCAGCATTACCGGGGTTCAAGCCAGCATGGAAATTTAAAACTTGAGAGCTGGGTAGAATAAAGAACTCTGACAGTTCAGGACACCTGCATGAAAGATTGCCAACAGGTTTTATGACAATCAGACAGATGCTCATTCATTTATGATCTTTATTAGGCCACGCTCTTCTTTGGAAACACTGTTTGCTTCCTATTGGTCAACTGCAGAAACATTTTTAGGGACATGCTTTAATGGTTTAATTAAAATAATCCACCAAGTTTGGTGATGTTTGAAAAAACCCTCATTGATTTATGGCTGAATTTTGTAAAAGGTCTTTGCACTTATTTGGAACTTGTGGCGTCCCTATTGACAGATTTTAGAATAATAGTGATTCATAATTATCATTTAACATAGCCTGCAAGATTTGTAATGATTGGACAATCAATTTCTGAGTTTTGTGTTACTGCGTGCCCATTTTTTTGTATTTGTGGTGCCCTTTCAGGATATGTGCCTGGAACCTCTTAAGACATTGCTTACAAGGTTTGTGATGATTGGTCTAAACGTTGTGGAGTCATTTGCTGAGCTTTAAAGTTCATTAGTCTTTATCTTTAAAACACAGTGAGATATCAATAACAGTAAAAGCGTTAGTGATAAAATTCTGAAAATAATGGCACATCATTCTGTTGATTTCAGGCATATTGTCATATATTTTGGTGACATTTGGTTAAAAATTATATGAAATAGAAAATGTTGTGCATACAGTACAAATTACAAGATAATGAATAGCACTGTGAGCTAACCGTTAAACCGATCTGAACACCATTTGAAACATGTGACATCTAGTATCCTAAGAATGTTTGTGGTAATGGTGATTGCATTTAGATGGAAATATAGATGTTAATTGATTTTGCATATTCTTAAAAATATAGAGTGACAGACTTGTGAATTGACTATAGGTTGCAGCTCGACAAAGTTTTGTCACCATTCAGGGTATGTGCCGAAAAATTCAGCTGTGTAGGACACACTGGTGATTTATAATGATTTTTTGAAGTATGGACTGTGAAATGTCTTGAAATTTAGTTTTAATGTAATAAGCCACGTCCCCTTTGAGCAATAATTTTCAAATTTTGTGCATCGACTGAGACCTGACCCTAGATAATGCAAACCAATTTTCGTACAAATATCTCTGGCTGATTATGAGATATCAACTTTTTTCATGTGTAGAGCCCCCTATTGGTCAATTTGAATCAAACTCTCACAATATGATTCAAATATTTTTGTCAACATTTTCTACAAGTTTTGTGACAGTTCAACGGTTGAGGAGTAAAGTCTAAAATTTATGTCATGAGCCACGCTCTGTCTAAAGTTCATTGGTCAATATCACCAAAACACAATGACATATCAAAAAGTCTTTTAAACTTTTACAAAGCTGCATGATTCACAGAACGTTTGGTGCAAATCACACCTACGCCTTAGGAGGAGATGTAAAAAAGGTGTTTTTCAGAAAAGTCAATATAGTGGACATTCTAGTACGCAGATCTTTAGGATTTTGTAGGCTTTTGTAGAACCCCTTCACCTGACCAAGTATGTCGAGTTTCATGTCAATCTGACATACTGTGCGAGGGTGGTGGCCTTTCAAATCCAAATTTTCCTTGACTTTAATTTTTGAATTATAGCGCTCCCATTTGGCCTATTGGCAAATTTATATCTTGAGCAGCATTTGCACACAACTTCCAATCATTAGTGAAGTTTTAATGTCTCTATGATGTACCATCTCACAGGAATTTGCGAAAACATTTCTGAATAATAATAATAATTAAAGCTACAAGCAGCAATGAACGGGCCCTCACACCTTCACGCAACTCAGGGGTGCTGGCAGGAAGCCGGCATTAATGATGTGTCTTGTTCATATACATGAAATATAAACCACAGCATGTAAATGTCAGGTAAATCAAAAAATAAGTGCCGCTAGGTGGCACTGTACTCTTCACTGAATATTAACATACAGATCTGGTCAGGGCGGGACTGTCATCAATTCTGTGAAGTTTGGGGAAGATTGGACCATGAATGCTGGAGTTACAAACCACTTCCTGTTTATGGCGACACGTGAAAGTTAAACGACCTGCCACGGTCACACAATTTGACGAAAACTCAATAAATAACTTTTCTTCTTCAAGGTATTGAGGTGGGACAGACCAAGGTTTGAAGTCAATCGGATGAAATCTCTAGGACAAGTTCGAAGATTTAGGATCCCTGGAAATGGCCAAAAATGCACAAAAGTGGCACAAGTAAATTCAAAATGGTGGACTTCCTGTTGGGTTTGGCTCCAAGAGGCTTTTTTGTACGTCTTAGAGAGTTACAGGTGTCTACCAAGCTTCATACATGCAGGTCAAACCAGCTTCGGGGCTGCTTCATTGAAATTTCCTAGGGGGCACTGTTGAGCTATCTTGGCACATCAAAGCACAAAAATCACATCAGACAACACAAATTGGGAACTGATGTGTGTGCCATATTTGGTGAGTTTTCAAGCATCCCTTGCCCCTTAAAAACAATTTTGTGTTTTATGGTGAATAAGGCAGGGCCACGGTGACAGCATTTGATGAAAACTCAAGAGCTTTATTTTAGAGTATCATCAAGGTCTTAGGACATTTTATGAGCAAATTTGAGGTGCCTCTGATTAAGCTGCTAGAAGACGGACAGCAAAGAATGAGCTAAGTGACTTTCTGTTGCCAGTAGGTGGCGCTATGACGGTGATTCAGGGCTGGACTGTCATTATATGTGTGAAGTTTTGGAAAGATATGCCCACATGGAGTCAAGTTACAGCAACTTTTATCATCACGGCGAAACGTCAAAATTCGCCGCTACGACATGGCCAAGCCCTTTGACGAAAAATCACAGTTTCCACAATAAAGCATCATCAAGGTCTTATGGCTTTTTTGACCTTGTTTGAGTTGGATGTGGTCAACTTTGTAGGAGAAATTCATCAAAGTCTAAAACATAACATTTCCTGTTGTCAGTAGGGGGCGCTATATTTATCACTAATTATTGATATGAAGATGTATTGAGGGCAGGACTGTCATCAATTCTGTGAAGTTTGGGGAAGATTGGTCAATGTAAGCTGGAGTTATAAACTACTTCCTGTTTCGTGGCGAATCACCTGAGTTTGACACCATGCCATAGTCACACGGATTGACGGTGGGACAGAACAAGGTTTGAAGTTGATCGGATGAAATCTCTAGAGGAGTTCAAAGATTTAGGACCCCTGGAAATGGCCAAAAATGAACCAAAATTGCACAGTAAATTCAAAATGACTGACTTCATGTTGGGTTTAGAGCATGCCTCCAAGAGGCTTTTTTGTACATCTTAGAGAGTTACAGGTGCCTACCAAGTTTCATACTCCTGGGTCAAACCAGCTTCAGGGGCTGTTTCGTTGAAATTTTGTAGGGGGCACTACTGAGCGATTTTTTGGAAGCCGAGCATGAGACCCTTAAAATATCAATTTTTTCTCCAGTTCTGATACATCTGCAAAGTTTCATGAGTTTGGGGGTATGTTAAGCCTCCCAAAAAGGCAATTCATTTGTCAGAAGAAGAAGAAGAATTCCTTGCATTTCAATAGGGTCCTCGCACCGCGTGCTCGGGCCTTAATGATAATAAAACAGCACAAAAACAACAGGGTTTCAGCCCTTCGGGCTTGAACCCCTAATGAGAGAAATGATCAGAAAACAGGGTCCTACTAAAATAGAATAAAATAAGCTTAAAAAATTCAGGGAAAAATTGTAAATAAAAGCATTTCTCTGTAACACTTACTTAAAAAGCCCTTGGCTGTCATCTTAAATGAATAATTTGCAATGCACACATAGAATCACATATACAGTACTGTGCACACATACATGACTTTGTATGTCATTTTTCTAGCAATTACATGGCCAACGCCATGTGAAAATTCGATGACTCCAAATTTATAATTTTCGTATTTAAACTCCAATTAAAGGATCAAACTGTTCTCTTTGGGTTGAGATAATTATACATGCTCAGGCTAATGAAACGTTTTTAAACCCCATTGGGTGAGCTAAAAAATGCATTGTGGGTTAAGCAGTAAACAAGGCTGCTGCAGTCTCTGAGAAGTTGACATGATGAGGGTTTCCACCTGACAGTGATGGTAAATACACATTCATGGTCTTCATCTCCCTACATTATGGATGTCTTCAAACCCTCACACCAAAACTACCAGACAGACTCAACAAAGATCTTCCAGACACTCTCTGTCAGGAGCCACATTTCTACTATGCTACTGTTTGGTGGAGCCCAGCCAACCGGGACGTTGCTTTGCTCCCATTCCTTCCCAATCACCATGGCAACCCCATCCTGCCTGCAAAGCAAGCTGGTAGTAGGAGGAAGGTGTAAAAGCTTTGCTTCAAACACCTTGTAGGCTTCATACAAAACGTGGCTCTAAAAAGGTTTCACTTGTGTTTTTTTTTTTTTTTTTTTTTTTTTTTTTTACAGAGGATGCAAACTGTAGCAGCCTGACATTGAAATCAACTGACAATAGATTCTAATGATGACTCAGAGTCATGGCAAAAAATAACATTAAAACATTCTCAAGCTGCAACTAGTGATTCTTTTCGTGAATGATCCATCTGCAGATTATTTTCTCCATTAATCAGTTCATTGTGGCTCTCAAAATTTTCCACATCATTAGTGGACATATTGAAATTCCTTGTTTGTTTAGAGGACATAATCACATTTGGAACAATGACACCTTTGTAACTTTTGCTTCAAAAATAAGTAAAAATTTCTCCAGTATCAAAATGGTTGCAGATGAATTTTCTGTATCAACTAATCAGCCTTTGCTATTTGTCATCTCTCTCTCTCTCTCTCTCTCTCTCTCTCTCTCTCTCTCTCTCCCTCTCTCTCTTTCTCTTGATATACAAAATTACTTCTCAAGCTACTAATCAGTGTTAGGGGGTAGTGGACAACATGGAATAAAACTAAGAGTTTAACTACATCTGGCAGTAGCTTGCCATTAGGTCAACTACATTCATTATGACTGAAGTAGATCAATTACTTTTTTGTGTACTTAACAGCTGAAAGTATAATATAGTAGTTATAGTAATAATAAGTGCATATGCAGACTGTTCTCATGCACTTGTCATATGTTTTCTTATGAAAAGTAATGCACCAAAATTCGCACATATTCCATGCAATGATGAGCCAGTAATCCATGAATTTTAGGAAGGCTGTGTTCAAGTGACCAGTGTGCTGCCAGGGGTAAAGAAGGAAGTGGTCCTGAGCATTAAAGAGGCAGGCTGGGGTGGTGGATGGATCATAAAACGTGGGACTTTCTCAAGGATACTAGTGTGTAGAATCGTGTGAACTTTGAGTGGACTTTAAGTCCTTTAAAGATGCATTCTTATCATGTTTCCTTTCCTAAATCTTATCGCAGTAATTGCACATTAATAACATTAAGTATAATTTAAAACTTTATGTAAAGGACGTTACGTCATCCGTGGGGTGCCAATTTGTAGGATATTATATGAACCATTTTATGAGAATACATTGAATAGTTGGTTTTATTTATTTATTCATTTGTTCATATGAACAAGTAGCTTTAGAACTTTGGTGCTAGATTTCTCACTTGCCATGCTTCAGCTTCTTCAAGTGTGAAGTCATTGGTAGCTTGCTAATCTTTGCTTTCAGACTAGCTTCCCCCACACTGACACTTATCCACTTCCCCACCATTGATCTATCCGCTCAGTGTGTTTCACTAATAAATGACTAAATATTCTACTGTGGTCACACATCATTAGTGTATTTTGTTATGATGAGGAGAAAAGATGTTTCGAACATAAGTTGATTGAATAATACTGAAGCCCTGTTTTGACAAATTCAATGGATGTTTAGATAGATAGTTTTAGAATTATTTTCACATTCTGTACAGCCACGAGAATAGACATACATTACATTGTTGTTTAATTGTTGTTATTGTTTAATCTTCTTTCTTTTTTGTGATTGTGAGTTTTCTTGGAATTCAGTATAACTGCTAGGGCTGGATTCTTAATACTCTAAGGACATATTGTAGATGGAACATAATTTGACTGAATGATGCTGCAGCCGTGTTTTGACAAATTCAATGGATGTCTTAATCTTCTCTCATTTTTGTTTTCTTGGAATTCAATATTACTGCTGGGGCTGGATATTTAAATCTCTAAGGACATATTGTAGATGGAATATTCCTTTAATGTACAAATGTGGACAGTTGTGCTTTAACACCAGTGTTGGTTTTATGTGGAGAGCCAACATGTTGAACTGTATGAAGGAATTTCTTTTCTTTATTCAGTCACCGTGTGAGGAGTCAATGTCGTGACTAAGACTATAAACAGGCAGCATCTGTGTGAACAAAAATAATAACATTTATGTTTGAGCGGGGAAAATATCTGCTGCGAGTACAGAGAGGCCTGCAACAAACTCATTTTGTTGAATGAAATAAATAGTGTTAATAATATTATTATCATTTTGAGACCATTTTATGCCACTCATATAGTGATAATATAATATAATAATATGGGCTTGTGTATAAATAATGTTTTCTTCAGCAGAAAAGTGGTGGCAGTGCACTGGGGATTGTTTTATCCCAGTGCTTCATAGGGCTCCCGGCGTTTTTTTTAATGACTCACTGCGCATGGGTTTTATGTCAATAACAACAATACTTTGACATTAACATTAGCTAGGTAGCTAATACAATGCGGGTTGACTACACAGTCAACAACAACAATGGCTGATAAATTCACAACACTGCAACATCCAGTGTCCGCCAGCTGATCTGCTCCCACAAAATGAGCATTTCTATCATTGATGTGGCAGTAGTCTAGCTAAAGAAGCGGCAGTGACGCTGCTTTTCTTAAAGGTTCTGATTTACAACTCAAAGTGCTCGCAGCAGCTGCACAAAAATGCCGCAGCACCTTGAAAAAAGATGCTGGGTGCAGTGCTTTTTCTCTAGGCTGGCCGCATACACTCTCTCCTCATTGGGAACGCTTGAAAAAAGATGCCAGTGCTAAGAAAAAACAAAAACAGAAACAAAAAAAAACAAACAAAGACAGCACAGTGTGCAGTGGTTAGCGGTGTCACGTCACAGCAAGAGGGTTGCAGGTTTGAATCTACCGGCCAGCCGGGGCTCCTCTGTGTTGAGTTTGTATGTTCTTCCCGTGGGGTTTCTCTGGGTACTCTGCCTTCCTCCCACAGTTCAAAGACATGCAGGTTAATTGGTGACTAAATTAGGCATAGGTGTGAATGTGAGTGTGGAGTCTATCTCTATGTGTCAGCCCTGTCATAGTCTGGTGACCTGTCCAGGGTGTACCCCGCCTCTCACCCATTGTCAGGTGGGATAGGCTCCAGGCCCCCGAGACCCTGTACCAGGATAAGCAGTAACGGAAACTGATGGATGAATGTAGTATCTTTATAAAAGTAGATCAAAAAATACAAGCCCAGTAATGCCTGCTGCTACTAATAGAGAAGAGCTCCAGGAACTCCGTAATTCAATCAGTATGCTGCAGTTGGCTCCCCAGGATGGACGTCCTGGGAGCTAGGCAGTTTGCTGGTGGATTTACAGAGTGGAGGATGAAATCGTTCGAGGGTAAAACTACAAACACTGACTTTTTGGCTCATTGCCAGGGGTGGCAAGCTACAGCTATCACTCCAAAAATGCAGTTGCAGGCTCCTGGTAAGCTGTACTATGCCATCTTTGTTTTTTTCTTCAGACTCACACAAGTAGTTGGGGTGAAGAGAAATGTTGGTGACATTGCTTTGTAAACAAACAGGCATGTAAACAAATTGGGCAATATTGAAGTAAGCAAAATGATGGCATATCTACGTATATATTGTACAATGAGTTGATAACGTAATTATGATGACAAGCCTAAGTACAGAAGTGTTACAGCAGCTTCACTTCTACAGTAAATCTAAGGTTAACTATGCATAATCTGGGACCTGCTCGACTAATCTCTGTTGATTCATTTATATTGATGACATACGGGTGAATACAAGAGGGCATTTGTGAATGTTACACAGAGAGAGAGCAGACAGAGGACAGAGCGGTGAAGCAGGCTACAGTACACATGAGAGAAGCAGACAGCTGTCATTAACCCTCTGCTATTATGACGCTGTGCTGTGCCTGTCTGGCTGTGGTTTGGCTGGAGCCCGGCTCTTACTCTCCACTACAGTAAACACAGTCACAAACAAAATGTGCTATGTGTACTGTAGTGTTTTCATGTCACCAAGACACAAATACATTCATTTTGAGACATTAGTGTAATCACTGTGAAGACAGGCTGTCACAGCGAATCTGACAGGCACTGTACCGTGTTTTACAGTCAGTTACAACTTGGAGGGAAATGTTTTTCACAGCATAAAGATGGAATCATTTTACGCATTGTCTCCTCATGAATCTTTGATCTTATCTGGCTTTCAGAGTTTCTTCACATAGCAGATGACGGAAGGACTGACTGGCATGAATTCACTTCCAGCTTGTTTATCTGCCTTTAGAAAAGCCAAAGAGAAGATAAAGCAAGAGTTAATATCCTCTTTATGACAGGAAGCAACACGGTTTGGGGAAAAAGTGGTCCTGATTTAGAGAAACTCGAGCACTACCAGGGGCATGAGACAGAAGCTGCCAGCTATTAAGTTCTGTTCATTTATTCAAGCGTTACTACCATCAGTCCTCACAAAGAAAAAAAATTACTTCTTCTATACTGCATCCTTAATGCCCTTGCATCATCTACACACTCTCCATTGCTGCCACAATAGCCTGTGCCGTCCTCCTCTTCCTCTGTCTCTATCCTGCTGTTCATTTCTCCTTATCCCTCTGTTCCTGCTCCCTTTCCCTTCAGTCATGTTCAGACACGTGTGTCCTACCGTGACCCAGTCAGACACCGCACCACAGACATTGCGTTCACAGTGGTTTGAAGGTGGGGGGTGGAATTATGAATGTGTGTGTGTTTGTTTAGAGAGGGGGAGAGAAAGGGGCTCATTTTTACCCTGCTACTGACACAGCCAAGGACTGGCACTGCTAGTTGGCATCAGCTTTCTGTGGCTTCAACCCTACAGAAGTCTTAAGGACGACTCTATTGTATGAACATGATGTCAATTATGATACATTGGACCATCTGAAGAAATTTTACTTCACACGAATGAAGATACTCAGGAACAAATGGCATGCTATTACTCTGTCTGAGTACATCAGGAACAAAATGATCCCACGAGGCCTACACATCCCGAAGCATCCCTCCTTTGGTAAGGACAATCAAACATTTGTGAATGCATGGAATGGTGTTCTCAACAAGTGCTCTTTCGCCCTAATGGCCATCACCATACAATACCTTAATGAAGAAGAACGCAAACTCCAAAATAAGGTATTAAAGAATGAAGAACACCTTGAGTCTCTGGCACAAGCAAATAATGATGTGCTTAAAGAAATGGAGGACATTGATATGAAATTAACTGAACATGAGAATGAAATCAAAGACCTGAAGAAAGAAAAATTCATAAAAGATGAGAAGGACTACAAGAAAGGTTACATCTAACCCTGGTACAAAAATAATCAAAGTCCAACAAAACCTCCCTCATCTGCGCCTGCACAACATCCAAGGCCCAGCAAAAACCTCCAAGCCAACCTACCCCTCCATCTTTTTTGGACAGAGGTCGATTCCCCCCCTCTGAAACCCATGAACAGCAGACGTCCAAAACCAAAGCACAAGGCGGGGAAAGAGGAGGGGACTCAGCCAGCCGGCCCTGGACCAGATCCCTTGACCAACAAAGACATCGGCCATTGTCAACCTGAGCAGCACAGAACTCACACCAACTCAGCTTTCTGTTCTTGAACTTGGTCTTACCTTTGTGCCAACCCCTTCTGTAAGTCAATTTGAACTTTTTTTTTTAGATCTTCAGAAATTTCTAAGAGATGTAAGACGAAAAGAATTTTTCATGAAGAATGATTCCTCCCAGGACTTAAGTCCTAAAAGTTTCTCAAAGAATACTTTTAAAATTAAAAGTAATTTCTATCCACCCAAGCATAGAAATCATTCAATTGAAACATATTGTAGAATTAGAATTTGAAAACCATCTTAAAAAGAAATGTTCTATCCACCATAACTTGACAAAAGAGCACCAAATAGCATTATCTGAACTTGAAAACAATACATACTGTCATTAAAGCTGCTGATAAAGGTGGTGCTATTGTTGTTATGGATAAATGTAATTATGACACTGAAGTTCTGAGACAACTCTCAAACACATCATTTTACCAAAATTTAAAACATGATCCTACAAATGAATATCTAAGAACTATGAATATTACTTGAAGAGGGCTGCCTTGATGGAGATATCTCACAAAAAGAGTTAAAATTTCTACTCAATGAGTTTCAAATCAAATCAACTTTATTTATATGGCACTTTTCATACAACAGTAACACAAAGTGCCTCACAGAGGTTAAAAACAACAAAGATCCAAACAGAAAACAAAAAGGAAAGAGAAAACCCAACCCTCCCACCCAACAAAAAGCTATTTAGCTCATAAAATTGAGTTAGTAGCTAGGTAAGAATGATCTAAAACAGACATAAAATGCATCAAAACTAAAACCTATAGGCTAACTAAAATAACAAAAGATAAAGGTTAAATGAGATAAGAACGTAAAAAGAGGAAGGGTAAGAATATAAAAAATAAATAAAAAATAGATAATAGATGGATAAATCGGTTATAAGAGGAATTTAAAATAGATAAATAAAGAGATCAGTTAAAAGCCTGATTAAAAAGATGAGTCTTGAGCCTCTTTTTAAAAACATCAACAGTCTCTGCAGCTCTGAGGTTCACCGGCAGGCTGTTCCACAATCGGGGGCCATAATAATTAAATGCCGCCTCCCCGTGTGTTTTAGTCCTAACTTGTGGTATGGTTAAAAGGCCGGTGCCGGAGGACCTCAGGGTCCGCGAGGGTTGATATGGTAAAAGCAGGTCGGATAAATAAGAAGGCCCAAGACCGTTAAGACATTTAAAAACTAATAAAAGAACCTTAAAATCGATCCTGAAGCGCACAGGGAGCCAATGCAGCAATTTTAAAACTGGTGTAATGTGCTCCCGCCCTCTGGTCCTCATCAGCACTCGTGCAGCTGAATTCTGTAATAATTGTAGATTTGAGATACTCTTTTTGGGAAGACCAGAGAGCAGGGCATTACAATAATCTAACCTACAGGAGATAAAAGCATGCATCAGCACCTCCGTGCTGGCCTGAGAGAGAAACGGGCGGACTCTGGCTATATTCTTAAGATGATAAAAACCTGTCTTTGTTATGTTTTTAATATGTGGAATAAAACAGAGCTCAGAGTCAAAAATCACACCCAGATTTTTTACAGATTGTGTTGGTTTAAAATCCTGTAGTTTTGGTAAAAGTTTCTCTCTCTGGCCTTCAGGACCAATGACTAAAACCTCTGTTTTGTCCTGGTTGAGCTGCAGGAAATTCACTGCCATCCATGACTTTATATCTAAAATGCAGTTAAAAAGGGCATCAATTGGCCCTGTGTCATCAGGAGACATGGCGATGTACAGTTGCGTATCATCATGCCTCCTGATGACGTCCCCCAGAGGAAGCATGTAGAGATTAAAAAGAGTTGGGCCTAAAACTGACCCCTGGGGGACCCCACACTTTAACTCATGGGTTCCTGAGGAACATGTATCCATACTTACAAAGAAGTGTCGATCAGTAAGGTAAGAGACGAACCAGTTAAAAACAGTACCAGAGAGGCCAACCAGGTGCCTCAGTCTATTTAATAAAATGTGATGGTCTACTGTATTGAAGGCGGCGGTTAGATCCAGTAGTACCAAGACTGTGAGTTTATGGTTGTCAAAATTGCACCTGATGTCGTTTAAAATCTTTAAAAGGGCTGTCTCGGTACTGTAGTTCATCCTAAAACCAGACTGATACTTCTCTAAAGTGTTATTTGTATTTAAAAAATCATTTACTTGGTTAAAAACCAGTTTTTCTAAAATTTTGCTTAAAAATGGTAAGTTGGATACAGGTCGATAATTATTAAGAATGTTGGGGTCTAAATTGTTCTTCTTCAGAAGGGGCCTCACCACCGCCGTTTTAAAGGAGGCCGGGAAGACACCTGTCTGAAGAGAGCAATTCACCATGTACAGTAGCTGTTCCTCAAAGAATCCATAAAATGTTTTAAAAAATGGTGTGGGAATTGGGTCTAAAAGGCAGGTTGTGGGCTTTACTTGGGAGAAAACTCGACCAAGTGTCCTCGCATCAACCAGGGCAAAACTCTCCAGTGTTTCCTCAGGTAAAAGCAATGATCCAGGTGTGTCGACAGTTAAAATCTGTTGCGATAAGAGACTGGATCTGATGTCATTGATTTTACTTCTGAAGTGGTCTGCAAAGTCCTCACAAAGGGCATTGGTTGTTGTCTTAGGTGATCTGTTAAAATTACTGTTTGTTAAAATATCTGTTGTGGAGAAGAGGAATTTGGGATTGTTTTTATTGTCAGAGATTAGTTTTTTGAAGTGGGAAATTCTTGCCTGTTTGACTGCGTTATTGTAGGTTTTGAGATGTTGACGTAATATTTCGTAGTGGACTGTTAGGTTTGATTTTCTCCACCTTCTCTCAGCACTCCTGCAGTATCTTTTCAGTTGTTTGATTTCCTGATTTCTCCATGGGGGAGTAGGTTTTGTTCTAATTGTTTTGATTAAAAGTGGAGCCACTGAGTCCAGCGTTGACTTGAGTTTGTTGTTAAAATTGTCCACAATAAAATCACAGGGTGCAGGTAAAATTTCAGCAGGAGTGCTCTGTAAAATCTGGATAAAATTTGCAGCCACTTCAGAAGTTAGGTAGCGTTTCCTCACTGTTCTCACCGGGGCCTCCTGTTGGTTAAGACTGGTGATGTTAAAAAACACACAAAAGTGGTCGGACACAGCCAGATCCATAACAGAAGACACACCCACGGACAGGCCATAGGTTATGACCAGGTCCAGGGTATGCCCTCTGCCTCTGTGGGTCGGCTGCGTGATATGTTGTTTAAAATCTAAACAGTTTAAGAGGTTTAAAAATTCTCTGGATACTGGGTCCGAGGTGTTGTCAATGTGTAGATTAAAATCACCAGTTATTAAAATCCTGTTGTAGGTGGAGTGAATGATTGATAATAATTCAGAGAAATCACTGATAAAAGAAGTGGAGTACTGGGGTGGTCTGTAAACCGTTATGCAAAGGATAGGAGGGCTGCTAAAGACAAAGGCATGATGCTCAAATGACGTGTAACTGCTAAAAGAAACTTCATTTGAGGACATTGTGGTTTTTGTTACTGATGCAGTTCCACCTTCTCTTTTACCTCCCCTAATAGAATATAAAAAGTTAAAATTTGGTGGGGAAGCCTCGGTGAGAACAACAGGTGCGTTGGTGCCAAGCCATGTCTCTGTAAGGAGAATCCTGTCTAGGTTATTGTCTAAAATTAAATCATTTATGATAAAAGATTTGTTTAAAAGGGAGCGCACGTTCAGCACTGTCATTTTAATGTTTGTGCTGAATGTGCGCTCTTCGTGACTTTTCAAATGGATGTTAAAAACACGGTTAGGCAGTGCTGTTTGGGCTGAGAAAGCCATGTGTAAGTAAGGAGGAAATCCAGGAAGAGGAAGGTTATTTAAGTGTGGGAGTGGCCTATTTGAATCCATTTTGTTTGAGACCATGCTGCAAAGTGAGTGTGTTTGCTGATCCTGTGAGTTCATTTATCTCCTTTAACTTTAGCTTACATTGTAGTTATGCTATGTAGCGTGTGAAATAGAGTATGGTGAATGTGCTAGTAAAGGTAGTATCAGCATTGCTTCTGCCTGGAGCTCGCATAAACGGAGCCTGGGCTTGGTTGAAGGTGGCAGTGCTGTTTGGGCTGAGATCACTGTCCAGCCTCCTGGAGGTGTCATTGTTGTGAGGGCTCGTCCTGGGGAGGTAGACTGTACAGCCTAACCCGGCGGGGGAGTGTGATAGCCTAACAAGGCTTCCTTCCCTGGGTCTACCTCCTCTGTGGTAGTATAGGTAAGGTAAAGGAGGTTGTTCGGTTAGTGTGGGGAGCAGTGAGACCTGGCATTAGGGGAGTGTCTCTGGGACGCCAGAGATCACTGTCTAGCCTCCTGGAGGTGTCGTGGGACCAACTAGACGAAACACCGGTGAAAGGAGGTTCCCACCCGATGACCCCAAAGACATGTTAGTTATCACTGCACTGCTGTGCCGTGCAGTCAGCTGGAGGGCGGAGGATGCAACCTCATTGACACGGGCACCAGGGTGGCAGAAGTTGCGGCCGTTGTGCACTTCCACGTGCCTGACCATGGAGGTCCCGATCACTAGCACAGAGGGGGTGCACTGCTCCCGAGTGCGCTGCTCCCGAGTGCGCGCCTCCGACTGCCTGGAGGTACAACGGTGACGGGATGGAGCCCAATGTTTGTGGCGCCGGGCCGCGGTTCCTCCTGACCCGGATGGAGGGGAGGGGTCAGGCTGGACAAGCAGACGCCGATTCCTGGACTGGTGAGAGCCACGGCCAGCTGGATGTAGGCCTACAGGTTCCACAGGCGAGCTGGACGAAGCATCCACGGGAGGGAAGACCTGCAGGCTTAGGATGTCATACCTGTTATCCAGCGGCAGCTCCGGAGGTGGAGGAGGAGGAGATGGACGAGCCCCAGAGCCCCTGGCCACTACCGACCAGGGCTCCCTCGGCTTGAGTGGAGTTGAGCTCACTGGTGCTCCCGCTCCACCCTCCGTGATGAAGCGGTGCGGCTCCGTGGGGCGAAGGCAGGAGGTGGAGAGTGCCGATGATTTGGGCTTGGCTCCCTGGCGGTGCCAGAGGGACTCGGCTAGTGCTGGTGTTGTTCGTGGCCATCATGCTCCGGTCACCAGCGCCGGATGTCGTCAGGTGAGCAATATGTTTCACCTGGGTTGTGGCGACGGTGGTAAAATCCAGGAGGATCTTTTCCCTCTCCTTGAGGTCAGCCTGCAGATCCGGAGAAATTTTTACCCTCGGCCGTGGGGCCGAAATGTCCAAGGGGACCTTCCCCAATTTTAAGGGGGCAGTCCGCTTCAGGTGGTGAGTTGTAGGTCTCCCACAGTTAAACGATTTTTAAAAGTTGGCGCCTCGCTAATGCGGTTCGGCTGGCGACTTCCGCGTTCACTTCTGCGGTAGTCTATGATCCGTGACAACCACAGGCCCGATGGCTTAAAACCTTAGTCCATGTTTAAAAAGTACATACAATAAAAGCTGAGAGCAAGTGGTTTGTTAATAAAAGAAGCGAGAAACTGGATTAAAAGCTGTGTTTTACCGGACCGAAATGGCGGGGAAACCAGTGACGCCACGCATGCGCAGCAAGCTTTCCTCTAAAAGCTTTTTAAATGTTTTACCTAAAATTCATAAAAACCTACAACAACCTCCTGGTAGACCTATTGTTTGAGGAATCGGCAGTTTAACAGAAAGAATTTCAAGTTTTGTGGATTATCACATCAAAGATTTTGTTCCCACTTTAAGGTCTTTTGTCAAGGATAGCTCTAAATATCTAATGTTCCTTAAAACACTTCCACCTATTGATTCAAAAGTGGTCACGTGCACACTTGATATTGAATCTCTATACACAAATATTGACCATCAGCAAGGACTTGACAGACTAGAGTATTTCCTTGACAAGAGATCAGCGAGAACACCCTCCACCTCCTTTCTGGTTAATCTAGCCTCCTTCGTTTTAAAGAGGAATTATTTATTTTTTAATGATATACCTTATCTCCAGATCTCTGGTACTGCTATGGGCACCAAAATGGCACCCAGTTTTTGTCTTTTTGTTGGTTACCTAGAAGACGAAAAATTGTACGAACCGCACAAGAATCCTTTTCTTCCTTTTATCATGTCTTGGAAGAGATACACTGATGATGTGTTTTTACTTTGGAAAGGATCTATACCCACCCTCCTAGAGTTTTTACAGTTTTTAAATGACAGTTTTGCAGGTCTAAAATTCACCCTTAATTATAGCCTTGAAGAAATCAACTTCCTTGATATCAATGTGACAAAAAAAGATAATGTCCTCTCTTCCTCTCTCTACCAAAAACCTACAGATTGAAACACACTTCTTCATGCTGCAATTTTTCACCCAATTCCTCCCAAAAAAGTCTACCGTTTAGTCAACTCATCTGACTAAAAAGAATCTGTGCTGTCTCAGAACAGTATAACACAAGTAAAGATGAGATGCTAACAAAGTTCAGAGAAAGGAATTACCCAGAAGATTGGCTTGTAAATGCAGAAACAAAGGTAGATTCAAAATGCAGAGATGCATATCTACAAATAAAGAAATCTTTAAAGGGCCAGTGTGTAAAATGGGTTGAAAACCGTTGGAAACAGTGACATCAGTGGTCAAATTCTTTGTGCAATTGCAGGGCTCACTCGCTCACCCCTCCCGTCAGGTAAATGACGGTGGCCTCGTAGGGACAAAAAGCCTTGCGCACGAGTTTTTCAGGAGTAGGTCTATCTAGCGACGAGGTGAATGTTTATTTAGAAATCTAAACCATGTTACGATATTGTAATGAATCCCTCACGAGCAGGAGACCAGAGGAGCATTCAGGAAAAAGGCCCGTTTATTTGAGCAGTCCAGAAACTCTGGTAACACTCCACTCCATCCCAAACTCTGACTCTTCTGGCGTAACAGACACACTTCATAACTTTACACACATACTCGTTTACGATACTAAGTGGGGACCGACCCCCCTCCCCTCTGTGCTCCGCCAATCTCCAGCCCGCACACTGACTGACAGGGTAGCCGGTAAACAGAGCTCAGCTGTTTATTTAGCCTAGCAATATCTCCGGACTATAGTAGCTGCAATGGACGACTTTGAATGCGATTTTGAAGAGTTTCTTGTAGCGGACACAGACCCAGAGCCACACCTGTTTGAGCCGGAGCACACAGATGAGGAACTCCATGTGTTTGATGCTGAGCGGGTGAGAAGAGAGGCTGAATGCACAGAATGGAATTCGGTGCTACTGCTGCCATTGTTGGGGAGATATATCATCAGGAGGAAAAGCGCCGCAGAGAGTGCATCACAAGGAGTGAAGTTGCGTCTTCTTTTCCTCCCAGATGACGGTTCGGGTTCATTCTCTCCTGTTGCGTGGTAAGTGTGGTCCATTCGCAAACTTTATAACTAAAAAAACTTTTCACTATCGACGAACTACTAACACTCTGCTGTTTCCTCCTCCTTCTTCCTTCCTTCCGCTGTCTTCGTTGGTTCATTTATACACGCGAAACGCGTTCTCTGGCTGGTTGGATTGTCCCCTCGGTCTGCCTTACATACATGGCGGCGCAAGATGGCGACCTTTCTAAAGCAAGGCCCTTGATATATATATATATATAAAAGCATAATTATAAGGCTACGAAAACCAAACAAATTTTATTTTATAGCGATCATACACTTGTATAAACATATTAATGGGTAGAATATTCAGATTCAGATTCAGATTGACAATAAACCATGCCAAATATTACACACTGGCCCTTTAAAACCTAAGCCGAACCTTGTATTCTGCACTATATTCACACCCAAAACCAAAAATATTAAAAGTGTAATTCCAAAATATTGGCACATCCTCCAAAATGATTCATCTTTAAAAAGCACTTTTACTGATCCACCTATGGTCACTTTTAAAAAAGGGAAGAAACATAAAGGACAGAATAGTCAAAGCACACCAACAGCCTAAAGTCACAAACAGCAAACTTGCAATAAATCATCATATAAACTGTTAATTCACCAAAATAATTAAACAATTTAATCACCCTGTCACTGATAAAATGATCAATATTAAGGACCTGATGACATGTAAATCAAAAAAATCTGGTGTAAAATGTCCATGTGAAAAAATATACGTAGGTGAAACATCCCGATCCCTTGCTGTGCATTCACACCAAAAGCGTCATGAGCGCCAGCGGTCGCTCAGGTCCCTGTCATTGCGCTGCCTGGCAGCTCTGGCAGGGCTTGCAGAAGGCTGCCAAGGGGCGGGGCTTTCAAGCTGCGCTGCAGATGTGTTGTGTGCATTCTAGTTAACCCACCTGTTCACCCAGCTTACATTTTATGTGCTTTGCATTTGTTTACATGGATCTACACGTGAGCATATTTTACATACCAGCATAATTACTAGCTTATTTAATGGCTTTATCATTCATTTATCCATTCTAACTAACCTACCCGTCACCTAGCTTACATTTTATGTGCTTTGCAT